>NW_005873002.1:16867-27252 GCF_000147115.1 Myotis lucifugus | reverse complement strand
TCTGAAAGGCCTTTTTTAGGACCAATTGAAAGGAATTTGAACATTTTTTGTCCTATTTTACAAAGTAGGTTAGGTAGAGAGAAATAGATTGATAGATAGATAGATAGGTTGATTGATAATGATAGATGATTGCCTGATAGTTGATAGATCGATAGATGGATAGTTGACAGATAGATAAATAGTGATAGATAGATGATGTTGATAGGTCAACCCGTGGGCAACCTTCCGGCCCGTGGGCCGGATCCCGGCCCGTTTGAAATGAATAAACCTAAAAAAAAAAAAAAAGCCCCGTCCCCTTTTATGTAATGATGTTTACTTTGAATTTATATTAGTTCACACAGCACTCCATCCATGCTTTTGTTCCGGCCCTCTGGTCAGTTTAAGAACCCATTGTGGCCCTCGAGTCAAAAAGTTCGCCCACCCCTGTGATAGATAGATAGATAGATAGATAGATAGATAGATAGATAGATGATAGATGATAGATAAATAGATAGATTGATTGACTGATAGATGATAGATAGATAGATAGATAGATAAATAGATGATAGATAGATGATGATGATAGATGATGATGATAGATGATGATAGATAGATAGATAGATAGATAGATAGATAGATAGATGATAGATAGATGATAGATAGATGATGATGATAGATGATGATGATAGATAGATGATAGATAGATAGATGATAGATAGATGATGATGATGATAGATAGATAGATAGATAGATAGATAGATAGATAGATAGATGATAGATAGAGGATGATAAAGCCAAAACGGGCACAATGGTTGGCTTGGAAGGGAGAATATGAGAATTCCTTACCGTGCTTGCACCTTTGGTATCGATTTGGAATGACATGAGGATTAGATGTTACGGGAATCTCTCGAGGTTCTGCCCGCCCCCAGAGGCACGTTGCTCGCGGGGGTCTCTGACTGTCCTCAGGTTCAAGGGTTTTCCAGAAGGATCCGCGGCGTTCAGAAAGGGCTCTTTCTAACTGGAGGACGTGAGTCAGTTTCCTAGCACATCACCTCCGGAAGGATGAGGCTCGAGAACCGAGGTCCCGCTGCGCCTGGGATGCCCTGTGGAGAGCAGCGGGGGTCTCGTCCCGGCTCCCAGGTGCACAGTGGGAGGTGCCGGCCGCGGCTCGCGGGCTATGCTGCTGACGTGGGGATTTTTGTCGCCCGCACGGGACGCCAGGCCCAGTGCTGCATCCAGAGACACTGGCTGGCGAGAGGAACAGGAAAGCTGCCCTTTCCGGACGTGAAAACACAACCCTCGGAGCTCCTCCGGAGCCGGCTCAGGGATTTGGAGGGCGTTTAGCTCACAGAGCGAAGCGTCCTCTTAAATTAGTGAGGGGGCAGATCCAGGTTTCTTTGAAGCTGAAACATGAAGTAATTATGGAACCAGAACTCACAGCAGGAGATGTTTTACGGAACCTAATTAAAGCGAGGCAGGAGGAGCGGGTTATTAGAACCACGGGGAGGAATACGCCGTGGGGCGTGGGGCGTGGGGCGCCAAGTGAGCTGAGCAGAGCCAGCCAGCACGAGGTGGCCAAGCTGGGACAGGAGCCAGTCTACCCATGCAGACGGCACATGGGGCAAAGATTCCAATCCTGCCTCAGCCACTTACCAGCTGTGTAACCTTGGGTAAGTTACCTACCTTCTCCTGCCCGAGATTCCTCAGCTATAAGTTGAAAGTGATGATGATAATAATACCGATTTCACAGGGTTGTTGTGGGGATGCCTTAATATTTATAAAGTTAGAAATAAATAAATACACTCTGAGTTTCTGCTTTCCCTTCTATAAAAGCATAGAATTGTCCTGAGACACAAATGAAATGAGGTATGGTGATTATTGAGCACAATCCTTGGAACACAATCCACACTAAAGAGTAGCTGCAACCTATCATCATCATCACCATCATCATCACCATCACCATCGCTTTCATCACATCACCCTCATCATCACCATCATCATCATTATCATCATTTTCATCACATCATCCTCATCATTACCATCACCATTGCTTTCATTACATCCTCATCATCACCATGATCATCACCATGATCATCATCACCATCATCACCATCACCACCATCATCACCTTCATCATTATCATCATCACCCTTGTTACCATCACCGTCATCACTCTCATCATCATCACCATCATCACCCTCCTCCTCACCATCATCATCCTCCTCACCATCATCCCCCCATCATCATCATCATCATCATCATCATCATCATCATCATCATAGTCATCTCCTTATTCATACCCATCAGGGACAGTGGTGTCTTTCCCATGGACCTCACGGGGCTTGAGGGAAGGCCACTGAAATGAAAACCTCACAAATGCACTGTTTTTATCATTTCTAACCCCCAAGGAAGTTAAGCTGTTTCTTTCCATCCCTTCTTCTCAAAACACAGCTTCTCAAAAACAGATTTCGAAATCCTGTATCACTGTTATTAGGATATTCTCCATTCAGTTCTCAGCTCCATGATCCGGAAGTCTCACATCTTCCTCAATGTAGGGCTCACTACCTCTCTGTCTTGAAGGGCTAGGGCTCATCTGTTCCCCAGGATCCAGGCATACAGCCCCAGACCCCAGTGGACCAGAACCAATTCCCACCAAAAGAAAACATCCATTGTAGCGACTGAGCCCCTGACCTCTAAGCATTCAGTCTTCCGCCACCTCCCACCACTGTAAACTCACACATGCATGTGCAAGCGCACACACACACACACACACCACCCCCTCGGTCAAGGAGCCCAGGAATAATTAGAGCCGTAACCTAAAACATCTTAACATTTCATGTTCTCTCTGGCCTGTCACAACCAAATGCCACCCAAGTCTCTGACCCCCCACAATGAACAACTCTTGTCAGTGACATGCACGTAGACATCAGCTGGCACCACATGATGCTTCTGAAAATGCCAAGTTCATCAGGTTAGACGTGACCAGTTTAAGGGAAGCTGAGTGAGCCTACTCAGAAGCCCCCCTTCTCTGCTGGAGCCTCCACTGAGCAGAGGCGGTTGCCCTCCTCCGACAGAGGTCAGTGCTTATCAGATGCTAACAGCTGAGCCTCCCCAACCTCCGGCAAACACTTTCTCAGAGCAAAAGAGAAACAATGAGAGGGGCAAGAGTCGAGGACTTGCAGGTTTTCATAAGAACCTTGGGGTGTAATACAGTTACTACAGTCCACCAAAGAAGCCATTCCTTCTTTCCACCCATCCACCCATGCATCCTTCCACCCATCCATCCATCCACCCATCCATTCATCCTTCCCTTTCAATCCATCATCATCCATCCATTCACCTTCAATCCATCATCCATTCATCATCCATCCATCCACCCATCCACCCATGCATCCTTCCACCCATCCATCCATCCACCCATCCATTCATCCTTCCCTTTCAATCCATCATCATCCATCCATCCACCCATCCATTCATCCTTCCCTTTCAATCCATCATCATCCATCCATTCACCTTCAATCCATCATCCATTCATCATCCATCCATCCATCCATTCACCCATCCATCCTTCCACTCATTCATCATCTTTCCATTTCTTTGGTTCACACAGAATCTTTCCCCAAGGTTTTTGCATGCAGACTGGAGCTTCCCACAGCACCCTGGTCCTTGTAAGAGATTCACCAAATGTAGACACATCCACCTGCTATCTGTACTTTAGAATTCAAGCTTCAAATGGTTCTAGAGAGCAGTTTTAAGCAGTGGTAAAAAAAAATGCAAGACTAGACCCTGGAGAGAGAGGGGGGGAGAGAGAGAGAGGGAGAGAGAGAGAGAGAGAGAGAGAGAGAGAGAGAGAGGCTATTTTTTTACATATCTCAACAATAAAAGAGTTGTTTGGAATAGTCCCACATTGTTCCTATTTGACCCAGTTCTTACAAGATTATCACTGTGTTTGGAACAGCCTGGGGGCAGGTCATGCAGCAAATGCTAAGATTTGCTCAGAAACCTCATCCTGTTTCCAGCAGCGGACCCTGAAGACCTCACTCTCACTGGGCTCCCTTCCTGCCCCTCCACACACGACCTGCACCATAGCATTTTATTCCTTCAAATGAGACCATCCAACAGCGTCAGCATGGCCTCCCCCCTGACCTTGGCGAGGCAGCCACTGAGCAATTCTAGGTCATGAAGACATTGAGTAACACCCAGTCCCAGCTCTCCCCTAGGAATACAGCAATAAGTTAAGCGTATTAGGAAATGAGGTGTCAAATGTTGCTATGTGTCGATTTTTTAAATTCTGAGGCTAGACAACCAAGTTTTTATATATCTTTTAACCAAAAAAATCAACATAGGTATATTTCAGGTTGCCTCTCTCTACATTCTGGCAGGTTTGATATCAAAATAAGCAGAGCGTGGTGATGCCCCATTCCATATGTCACCTCGGAGAAAGAGCGATCAATTTTAAGAGACCAGAATTATTAAAAGAAACCCCAGAACTACCCTTATTTTTTATGATGTACACCCTCTCCCAAACTTGGCAAAATTAGCTGGCCTGAATATTTTTTTTTTACTACATTCATCTCTCTTCCTGCAATTTGGATCGACTTCAGGAACCTTTCAGAATTCATTTGATGAAATGCTGCTCTGTGTCATTATTGATTTTAGTTCCCGTGTAAAACAGGAAGTTTATGTCCACATTTCGGACATAAATACAGCCACGCTGTCTAAATGTTATACCTCCCTGTCACAGAGCGGCAGTGAAAACATAAACATACTTTTAATTGACCTTCAGGCACCTAAAGTAGATGGCACGCGCGGACTCGCCGGGATCGGCGTCTCCTTTCATCAGCAATGCAATATCCGCCGGCTAGGAACGCGCTCTCCAAGCCATTCCTCTTCATTAAAAAGCAGAGACAGACAGAACCCTCCCTCGACAAGAGCCACCTCCGCCTGTTCGCTCCGAGAAGCCTGGAGAGACGCTGAGCATAAGTAGCGTGTCCTCCCACACGAAGCGCATGCGGGGTTGGTCTCCACCTGCCTAGAAATCGTCTCTTCTCTCCGTTAACAATGCTTTTAACGAGTGAAGGCCAAGCGAGTTCAGCACCGTGGACAGCGCCATGCTTTTTCCCCCAAGGGGCTTTGGAAAAGTTCAGTACCGTGGACAGCGCACCACATTGGACAGAGCATTGGATTCCCCCAAGTTTCCTAAAAGAGAGTTTCAACTATTTCCCCCGCGCCCCAAAAAAGAGGGGGAAGTTAAATCTAAATTACACACTTTTTCTTTCAGTGCTTTAAACTAGAAGTCAACAAATGTCTTCTGAAAAGACCAGATGTAAATATGTTGGCTTTGCAGACCATACGGTCTTTGTCAAAACTACTCAACTCTGCCTTGTAGCCCAAAACCGCTAAATTAATGGGTGTGGCTATGTTCCCCCCAAAAATGTAATTTACAAAAGGCAGATTTGGTCTGTGGGCTGTGGTTTGCTAACACCTACTTTAAGTTAGAAGTAGTGCTGAGAAACGGGTGAGGGGTGTCAAACAGTTGGAAATCTGGGGGTGTCTCTGGTTGTGTGGTCAGATCACAACTCCCCAGGAACTTCCCAGTAAGAAACCAGCTTTGTGTGTCAATAAAGGGTGTGTTTTTTTAGTTCTCCTGCAATTTGAACTTCGTAAGCTTTGCTTTACATCAGCCATGGGCAGAACTGAAAGGATAAAGAAGGTTCCAGCCCGTTTGAAATGAATAAAACTAAAAAAAAAAAAAAAAAGACCGTGCCCTTTTATGTAATGATGTTTACTTTGAATTTATATTAGTTCACACAAACACTCCATCCATGCTTTTGTTCCGGCCCTCCGGTCCAGTTTAAGAACCCATTGTGGCCCTCGAGTCAAAAAGTTTGCCCACCCCTGCTTTACATCCTTGACAACTAGAAGAACTGAAAGAGAAAGAAGGTTCGAGATACCAGTGAGCATCTCTCTCCCCCGTCTCCCCAGGCAGTCTTCCTGGGGCCACAGACAGGAGGAATGGGAGCCAATCCCCAGGGACTGATCCCTCCCTGGCATCCTGGGCGGAGCAGCTCTGACGCCCCCACTCTCCTCCCAGTGGCCCAGGTCTCAACAGGGGGCTGGTAAGGGAAGCTGTTCTTTGGGAAATGCGACTGGGGGAAGACGGAAAGAGCGGGCAGGACTGAGCTGAAATGCAGCGTTCGGAAGGCTCTGCTCAATTATAGATCTGAGTGCTTCTCTCCTCCTGAACACATTAGCTGCTAATTGGCTTCAGCAATTTAAAGAAAAAAGACTAGATTCAATTTCCACTCCCTTAAAATGCAATCTAGACAATTTATGAAAAGCAACCAAATATACTGCAGAGATGAATAGACCTTTTTTTTTTTTTTTTTGGCCATAACCTTTCTTAAAAGCACTTGAAGAGGTAAAAATATTCTTAAATCAAAATGAATGCCACACTTAATAAAATGCAAGTTGGCATAATTAATCGAGCGGCTTCTTTATGAGAGAGGACAAATAAAGAGTTCTGTTTCCAGCGGTTAGGGCTCGTCCTAGATGAATCCATTTAGAACGGGCAATTATGAAATGAAGAGGATCTGGCTGCCAGAGACGTGCAGGCCCCGTAGAAGCTCCTGCCACTCAGACAACGCACACGACCTTGGCAGGAAATGGCCCTGGGGGGGGAGCGAGGCAGAGAGCAAGGCCTCGGGAGAGGCGGGGGGCCAGTCACTGCGGTCCGGGAACTAAGTGCAGAGCTGAGGTGGAAGTTTCCAGAAGAGAGATAGAAGGCCTCCAGAAGAGAGATAGAAGGCCTATAAACAGGAGAGACGGAGGCACTGAGGGAGGTGGTGAGGGGCGCCCCCCCCCCACAGGAATCCCCATGTAGATAGGATGTCACCTGTCAGGGACAATGAACATGCATGCACACAGCTCGATGGAGGCACACACAGAGCCAGGGAAACACAGGTAGACACACGCCCACACACACACACACACACACACACACACACACACATACACACACATACACACTCCCTGAAAAGCAATGGAAAAAAATATCCTCAGGTAACGAAAATAACAACAAAAAAGGCAAATGCCCAACACCTCCCCCCGCAAGGCCTTCTTTCTCCATTTTCACAGCAGCTCTGTGAGGTGAGATGCTCAGACCCCCTTCCCGCCCCCCAACTTCAGGGGCTGGCCCAAGGCCCAGTGCAAGGAGCCGACCGTGTGCTCCACCATCTAAGCCGCTCGAGAGAGATCGAGGGGCTGTGAGTGCGCTTGGTAAACTCCCCAACACCATCCAAAAGCCCTGCAGTTAAAGAGGCCCCTCTTTCTGAATCTCAATGGTTAGCCTGAGAAGCAAGCAGTTTCTAGGGCAGCAAAATCTGAGGCCGGGATCCGAAATCGGTTGAAAGAACATGTGGGAACATTTAAATCATTCACGATGTGCTCCCTCACTCTCCCACGCCCCTGAGCCACGGGAAGCGCCGTCTGAATGTGCTATGAGCTCCGGGAAGAGAACCTCCAGCAGGAAACGGGCTCCCTGGTTTCTCTAAGCGAGGACTTTGTATGGAAACCTGCTGCTCCACGAGGGAGAGAGCCCAAGACTCCTAGGGCGCCGGGCCTCCTGCAGCGCAGGGTCGGGGTGAGGAAGGTGGCGAGGGGCTCACCACCAAGGCCCTGTTCCCTCGTGATGTCCCGGGGACAGGCTTAGAGGCCACATGTTAGGTCACGTGCTTCCTACGGAGGTCTCGTCCGCCTTAGTGTAAGCCAGTGGTTCTCAACCTTGGCTGCACATTAGAATCACCTGGGAATCTTGTGAAAATCCTGATTTCTGGGCCTCATCCTCCGGAAATTCTGTTTCTTTGTTACTAATGATGAGGCCCAGAAATCAGGATTTTCACAAGATTCCCAGGTGATTCTAATGTGTAGCCAAGGTTGAGAACCACTGGTTTAAGCCCTTGGTCCCTAGAGAGCTCGGCAGTTCTCCCTCATGAGGCCCCCTCCACTCACACGTGGCCTCTCTGAGCTTCCATGTATCCCTGGGCACTCAGGGGGCTGCGGGAGGATCTGACAGGACAGGAGGTAGAGGGAACCCCCCCCCCGCCCCCACCATCATCCTTCAACTTTCCCACAGGCTGACAGCACCTTCCTTCACTTCTACACTCAGTCCCAGGCCTGCAGCTGCTTTTTTTTTCCCCGTGGGGTGCCTCGATGGTCTTCCCTTGCTTCACACACACGTGCTCTCTCTCTCTCTCTCTCTCTCTCTCACACCATAATGCCATGTACCCCATGCTCACATCTATACACACATTCTCACACTCACTTATGCATGCTCTCACACACTTACACCCATACACACTCACAAACAACTCAAATACATGCGCATGTACTCTCACAGTCACATACACAACTCACTCTTTCACATCCACATGTACACGCTCAAGCACACACTCACACACCCATACACACTCCCACACTCTCATACCCAAATGCACATTCTCTCACACTCATGCACACATATATGCACACTCTCACACACACACTCACACCCATACACACGCTCTCACACACTCACACACCCATACACTCCCACATTCTCATACCCATATGCACATCCTCTCACATTCACACACACATATATGCACTCTCACACACACTCATACCCATACACACGCTCTCACACACACATATGCACTCTCATACCCATGGGCACACTCTCTCACACTCACAAGCCCACGTGCTCTCACGTCCATAACCACACTCACAGGTGCTGACGCGCAGATGCCCCGCAGACGAGCCCCTCCCTCGGAACAAGCAGCACCAGCAGGTCAGGGGTTCGTCCGCCCCTGCAACATGCCTGCAGGTGTTTCTGCCCGAAGAGGACTTGGAAAGGGGAGGCGTCCTTCCTCACTGCACAGCGTGTGCACGGAATTGCCTTCTCTGGAGAGAGGCGACCTCAGATCAACCAGGCGGCTCCGGCCCAGCGGGCACAGGGCCAGGGCTGAATCTGGAGCAGCACAGCCACAGCGTGTCCAGCCTGGGAAGGAAGCAAGAACCATCCTTCTACCATGAACACCCACTGACTGCAGAACCCCTGGGCCAGGCGCTCCGCCGCTGCCGCCGCCTCCCACGGGACCCCTGGACAACAGCCCACCGGCTGGGGGCTTGGGAACAGTGCCGCTGGCCACTTCCCAGCCATTAGCCACTTTCCAAAAAGCCAGACTCCCTTCCAGCGCTGCCGGTGCCTCTGGAATCTTCCAGGTGACCTCCTGAGGCAGAGGGGGCAGGTGTTGTCAGAGCTGACCCTCTGGACACCACCTACCTGCGTCTGTCTGCCCCGCCCAATGGCACTCGCTGTTCTTCCCTCCAGAATTCCTCCGAGACACATCTGGATGGAAAGGATGGATATGCCTGGCATGGCGGCGAGGAGGCGGGCCTTCCATGGGACAGGCATGTCCACAGCCCAGCCCAGCTCTCTGTGCCTGTGGAGGCCTCGCAGGGTCCTCATCTCCTCACCTGCAGCGTGGAGGTGTGAGCACTGTCTCCTTAAGTCGCCCTGGAGATTAAATAAATTGATGTGAGTGTCTGATCTAGAAGGTGCCACAGAAGTAGAGAGACATCGACGTGAGAACTAAGCATCAGTCAGCTGCCGCCCTGACCCGGAATCAAATGACGCCCGACCAACACCTGCCAGCATCCTAGAGGGGAGAGGCGACTCGGGTCCCCTCCCACTGTCGCTAATTGCGGAGCCTGGTCTGACCCCCCTGCGTAGGTCTGATCCCTGGTGGGTCCCCGGCCCGTGCTGTGACTCCTCCCATTGACGTGTGTTCCTGAGATGGTCCCACCGACGCTTGTTTTTCCATCACTAAAAAACAAGCCCCGCCCAGGCGGGTCCGGAGTCCGGTTGGGGCTCACTGCCCCCATCACCCCGGGCCCAGCTGGGGCCAGGCGCATGGGAGCTCAGCACACGTGCTGAGTGAGTGAGTGAGCCTGGGAGAACAGAGCCACCTGCTCCATGTCCTAAAGGGAAAGTCCCGAATGGAAAGAAAGCGAGAATGGGCAGATTTCATTGTGTGTGTGTGGGGGGGGGGGGGGGGGGGACTCTGGTAATGCCCCCAGGACATGAACTTAAAGCTGAGCTGAGGTCTGAAGAATAGATTCCCCAGCAAAATGGGGGAGGGAGAGGGGGGTCTCCAGGCAGAGGGAGCAGTGCATGCAGGGGGAGGGGCTCTGTGGCCGCGCGCGCGGGGCAGAGGGCACAGCGTGCAGAGGGGGAGGGGAGGGCAGTGGGGCCAGGTGCGTCAGGAGGAGGGGCGGGGGGGGGCAGCCTCATGGGCCTGGTCTACATTCCCTCATACACGAGTGCACCGCGCCGGGCCTCGCAGGTCATGTGCAACCTCTGGTCT
>NW_005873002.1:13845-16493 GCF_000147115.1 Myotis lucifugus | reverse complement strand
GGGGGGGGGGGAAGGATTAAAGGAAAGAAGGGGAAAAAAAAAAAAAGAAGAAGAGAGAGTACAAATTTGAGTGTCAGGCCTGAGCAGCTGGAAAATACACTCAGGTACCTGGGATGGGAGGGGGGGCAGGTCCCTGTGGGTAGAGTCAGGAGCCCCGCAGGGGGCTGAGCTCCGGGGGCCCCCTGCCAGGCACACAGAGGCAGAGCCGGGCTTCTGTCCGCGGACACTGCCATAAACAACGGCGAGCACAGCTGCCTGCTGGCAGCCCGAGCTGGTTATGGGGACTCTGAGCTCTGAAGGGCACCACAGTAGTGGAGCCACTGCGCCGGCCGGTCCTGAAGGCAGGTCCAGTGCGAACGGGCGGGTGGCGTTTAACACGGTTTTGCTTTGTTTGTTTCTTAACAGCCAGCAGTCAACTGGCTTCTTGTCCGATGGGCTGCCTGCCAGGCCACAGCCGTCTTCTCCCTCCGGTCTGCAGTGGGAAACAGCACGGAGAAGCAAGGCCTGGGGAGGGAGAGGGTGCTACTGCCAGGGAGGTGGCTGTGTGTCTATGCTTGCATGTGTGCATGCACGTGTGTGTGCATGTGCATGCGGGGGGAGGTGTATACACGTGTCATGCCTCTGTGTGTGCACGCACACGCGTGTGCATGCATGTGTACACACGAAGACTGCATGTGCCCTCACTCACTGCCAAGAGTGACCCATGTGCCGTCTAATTGCAGGTTCTCTGCAGGGGGAAGAGCTGGCGGGTCCTCAGGTGCCCTCACCTGCTCTGCCCTGAAGAGGCCTCGGCGGTAGCGGGCTCTGAGGGAGTTATGCCCTGTGAGCAGCGAACATTCAAGCTTCCAGGGGAGGATGTGAGTCGCGCCTCACCTCGCCTGCCTCCCAGGGAAACGATGCGCAGAGGGGCCCTCCAGCAGCTTTACAGCTTTAACTGGAAAAGCTGATGCTTCTGACAAAACTGCCTGATTTAAATGTTCTCACCTGGAATAGAAAACAGAAGGAAGGGCAGCCTAGGCTCTGCTGTTGGCAAAGCACGGCTGGTTCCCAGAGCAGCAGCCAGCCTTCTGCGCTCAGTCAGGGCAGGGGGGTCCTGCAGCCTGGACCGGCTGGTTCTGCGCTCAGGGCAGGGGGGCGGGGTCCGTCAGCCTGGACAGGCCCTGGAGCCCAACGTGTCCTTTTTGGAGGCACATCCCTGAGCCCAGGAGCTGGAGCTGGGGGCCTGGGGTGTTTGAGGGCAAGGCTGGACGGCGCCTTTGTAAAATGTCAAACGCTGACCCTGGGCTGACAGGAGCCAGCAATCGCCAGTGGCTGTGGAAAGGGGGCCGCGTGGCTTGGTGTCCCTGAGGGACAGGAGGGGTGAGAGGGATGGGGGGTGAAGGGGTTAGGTCCCCTCCTGTAAAACATAATACAAACGGAGCCTCTTTTAAAATGGAAAAACTGCCTTGCAAGTCTTGTGCCTCAAGCCTTTGGGATGTTAAAATGGAGCAAAATAACCTCTGGACGGGGCTTAAGCTCGTGTCCCACAGAACTGCGTGCAAAAAGGGCGACAATACAGATATTATGACCAATGGGCTGATGGCTACAGGGCTGAGAGTTAAAACCTTGTCTACAACCAGCGTCACCTCGCCAGCCTGACTCCGTGGTTGAGCGGTCGCCCTGTGAACCAGGAGGTCAGGGTTCGGTCCCACGTCAGGGCACAGGCCCGGGGTCCTGGGCTCCATCCCCAGTGTGGGGCGTGCAGGAGGTGGTGGGGCCATGATTCTCTCTCATCATGGACGTTTCTCTCTCTCCCTCTCTGAAACCAACGAAATTGTATTTTAAACACGCAATTAGCATCGCAGTATCAGCTGACCTGCACCTGTGGAAACGCCTCCCCCCATAGATGCGATGGTCCCCTTCCCATTCGCACAAGCGCCCCGCCTGTCACGGCGCCGCACACCGAGTCCGCGTTTCCCAAATGCCATTCTTTGATCGCATATAAATGCTGGTCCTCCTTGGC
The DNA here is from genome assembly GCF_000147115.1 of Myotis lucifugus. Taxonomy (NCBI): domain Eukaryota; kingdom Metazoa; phylum Chordata; class Mammalia; order Chiroptera; family Vespertilionidae; genus Myotis; species Myotis lucifugus. The sequence continues at coordinate 14,491 of NW_005873002.1, read as the reverse complement.
TTTGAAAGGCCTTTTGTTTTTTAATATATTCTTATCGATTTCAGAGAGGAGGGGAGAGAGGTAGAAGCATCAGTGAGAACCGATCAGCTGCCTCCTGCACGCCCCCTACTGAGGATGGAGCCCGCAGCCCCGGAATCAACCCGGAACCTAAGCGTGACCTCCCGGCTCGCAGGCCCGCAGGAGGGGAGGCTGTTAGGTGGACACCGGGCGGGGTGGGGGCCAGTGGCGGAGGGGCCACTGCAGTCCTTCCCCCAAAGGCTAAGCAACGGGCGGCCGGCGGCTGGGTTCGCTCCGGCAACCACGCGGGTCCTGGGCAGGGCCCCACCGACACCCCGCACGGCCCCCAGCACCTCGCCTGCCTGCAGCGCGGGGTGCAGCCCGGCCCAGGGCGCGGAGCCCCCCGCCACGTTCCACCCGCGGGAGGTGCGGGACCTCTAGGCCGCCGCCCCACCGACGGGAAGCGGCCTCGGCCGGACGGGCTGCGGCACAGCTCGCGGGAAGCGGGCCCGAGGCCCCCGCGGCCACCCCCCGCGCTCCTCCCGACACGTGGCCCGGGGCCGCAGGGAGGCGTCCTCACCAGCATGGCCGCGCCCCTCTTAGATGGCGGCGCAGAGACAGCGACGGAAGTGCCGTCACAATCACGGCC
>NW_005873002.1:11391-12727 GCF_000147115.1 Myotis lucifugus | reverse complement strand
AGGGGCGCTGCACCTGGGCTCTCCGGCTTTGCCTCAACCGGGTTTGCTCAGGAGTGGATCCCAACTCCTTTTACCCCGAGCGCCTTCGAGCCTGAGGTCCCCCTGCAGGCGGCATGCGGTTGGGTCTTGCGGGCAGCGGTGGTGGGTCCCAGGCTGACCTGTCTGCTGCTGATTACGTTGTGTAGCCCCTCACATGTAACGTTACTGGTATAATTGAGTGCACACACCTATGCCGTGTTCCTTTTGCTCCCGTTATGTGGTCTCTGTTTTGTTCTGCTCCTCATTTAAATGGGTTAAAGTGAATACTTTTTATTAAAATTTTTAAAAAATGTTTTTATTGATTTCAGAGAGAGGAAGGGAGAGAGAAACATCAATGATGAGAGAGAATCATGGATCAGCTGCCTCCTGCACGCCCCGTCCCCACTGGGGATGGAGCCCGCAACCCCCACGTGCCCTGACAGGAATGGAAGCGTGACTTCCTGGTTCGTAGATTGACACCCAACCCCGGAGCCGCACCAGCCGGGCAAAGTGGATGTTTTTTTAATATAACAGTAATGATTTTTCCCCCTGGTTTAAAAGTTTCTTTTCCAGTGGCCTCTGTAGGTTTAATGTGTCCTTCATAGCAGCAGAATCCACTTCAGATTTGTACCAGCTTCATTCCACACATGCAGAAATGCTAGGCCTGGATAGCTCTGTGTTCTCTACCCGCTTTCATGGTGTGCTGTTATGAATATTACATTTCTTGTTACAAGCGCAGTAGTGCGATGTCATGCCTGCTTTTCCATTTGTAGCCATTTCTTAGCCCAGTACAGCCTTGCTCCCACTCACCTCCTTTACCCTGCTATTGCAAACTAGTGACCCAGTGCACGAAATTCATGCACATTAAAAGGGAATTAATTAGAGGAAATATTTTAATACTAGAGGCCTAGTGCACGAAATTTGTACACGGGGGAGGGGGTGTCCCCTCAGCCCAGCCTGCACCCTTTCCAGTCCGGGACCCCTTGGGGGATGTCCGACTGCCGGTTTAGGCCCGATTCCTGGGATCAGGCCTAAACCGGCAGTCGAACATCCCTCTCACAATCCTGGACCGCTGGCTCCTAATTGCTCGCCTGCCTGCCTGCCTGCCTGGTCGCCCCTGACTGCCCCCTCCCTGCCGGCCTGGTCACTCCTAAGTACCCCCCAACTCCACCAGCCTGGTCACCCCTTATTGCCCCCCCTGCAGGGCCTAGTCGCCCCCAAACTGCACCCCTCTGCCGGGCTGGTTGCCCCTTACTGCCCCCCCTGCCCATGTGCGTGGTTACTTCCAACTGGCTCGTATGCAGCATAGGTGCGCCGT
>NW_005873002.1:0-10805 GCF_000147115.1 Myotis lucifugus | reverse complement strand
ACCCTGCTTGTTCAGTCATTTGGCCGTCCCTCACTAACACCCCTGCCAGCCTGGTCATAGGCAGCCATCTTGTGAGGTGTGATGGTTACTTTGCATATTACCTCTTTATTATATAGGATTGCTATTTGCCCTTTCTCTAGAATAGAAGTGTCAGAGATTAAAGAAATTTAGTAAAATGTATATGAAAATCTTCCTCCTGTCAGAGTCTGGGGCACACCACGGGAACCAGAGTCAAGTCCCCACCCAGCCACGTGCTCCTTGAAATTGCGCGAGACCCAGACCTGGCCAGCCCCACCCCCATTGGGCTAGTTCCAGACCTAGCCGGCCCCACCCCCGTCAAGCCCTGCCAGGCAGGGGCCACGCCTGAGGTCCCCCATCAAGCTCCACTGGGCGGGGGACGTGGCCTGAGGTCCCCCAGCCTGGCGCCGGGGCAGGGGGCACAGCCTGAGGTCCCCTGTCAAGCCCCACCAGGTGGGGGGTGCAGCCTCAGGTCCCTGCTGATTGCTCATTAAGGCTCGTTACGGGATCCCCACCTCTGCTGTGGGCGCAGCCATCTTGTTATGGCATAACGGTCAATTTGCATATTCCCTCTTTATTAGGTAGGATAGCACGTTTCTGCATACATTGTGTGCATGTTATTGTGTGTGATTGCTTTTTAAGTCGGGTAAGAGAAGGACTGCTGTTCACCTAGGACACAGGTGCACTCACGGGGGCTTTCTTTTCCCTTGATTTGGATTGCCATCCGGGATCGCTTCCTTTCCGCCTGAAGAGTTCAGTGTTTCCTGTACGGTGGGTGTGCTGGCGGCAAGTCCTCTCGGTGCTTGTTTATCCGACAGCGTCTATTTTGCCTTCATTTTTGAGGAATAGCTTTGCTGGATTGTGGGATCTTGGCTGGCAGTGTTTTTTCTCTGGGAACTTTGAGTGCGTTTGAATGTACCCGCTGTGCTGTGGCCTCCAGGTCTCTGCTGGTGAGTCAGCAGCTGGTGCCCTCATAAGCCCGGTCATTTTCCTCTGGCTGCGTCAGGATGTCCTTGTCTTTGGCTCGGTTCTCTCACAGTGATGTCTCTGGCTCTTTACATCTGTCCTACTCAGAACTCAGTTCTTGGGGACGCCTGATGTGCAGGTGGCGATCTTCAGTCATTTGGGGAGTTTCCTGCCATCCTTCCTTTGACTCGCCTCCTGCTCCTCTGTCCTGGTGGGACTCCCGTGACACGTATGTTGTGTGCCCAGCGTTTCTCTAAGATCCTCATTCGTTTTTCTCTCAGGGCTGCACGTCTATCAGTCTGTCGTCACGTTTGCTGATTCTTATTCTGCCAGTTCATCCCACTGTGGAGCCCTCTGGTGAATGTTTCATTTTAGTCATACTTTTCAACTACAGGACTTCCATGTGGTTCATTTTTATAATTTCTCTCTTTTTATTGATGTTTTATATTTGATGCAACATTATCATCAGATCTTCCTTTACTTTTTAACTCACGGTCTCTCATCTCTTTTTCACGTGTTTATAACGGCTACTTTAAAGTCTTTTCTGGTAAATGCAAGATCTGGGCCCTCTCACAGGCAGTGCTGTCTGCTTTTATTCCAGGGCCTGGATCTGCTTTCTTGTTTCCTTGCTTGCCATACCTTTTTGTTGAAACTGGATATTTTAGATGCCATATTGTTGCTATTCTGGGTGCTGACCTCCCAGCTTGCTAGTGTTGGTGTGCTGTTAGTTGAGTGATGTGGTGGGTTGGGCTGTTAGTTGAGTGACGTGGTGGGTTGTGCTGCTAGAGTCTGTTCCCCTCCCCCAGAGCAGCACTGGGTCACCCACAGTCACCCCAGATGACTGCTTCTAGGACTGCCTTCCTCTCTGACCACACCCAGCTGGTAAACCGGCTGATTGCTCAGTTGTTTTCAGCTGTGACCTGGGGCATAAATTGCTCCACAAACTAATCCAGTCACATTCTGGCTTCTCTGAGGGAATAGCTTCTAAGTAAGTGCCTGATTTTGTTCGGGTCCCAGGGGCCCCCCTGCGAGGAGCTGCTCCAGGACCCCAGCTGCCAGTGCCCTGGGAGCCCTGAGGCTGGGCTGCCCACTGTGCGGCACTGAAATCAGCTCCTCTGGGAAGAGATGAAGAGCTCTGCTTGGATGCTGCCTGTCCCCCAGGCCACGTCTGAGCCAGGGCTCCATTTAGCCAGGACAGGGACAGGCCTCAGTGTGAGGCCCCTGCTCCAGGAGCTGAGGGCTCGGGGAGGGGCGTGGCTCCAGCCAGGTGAGCTGGGCTCAGGGAGGGGCGTGGCAGCAGCCAGGTGAGCTGGGGCTCAGGGAGGGGCGTGGCAGCAGCCAGGTGAGCTGGGGCTCAGGGAGGGGCGTGGCAGCAGCCAGGTGAGCTGGGGCTCAGGGAGGGGCGTGGCAGCAGCCAGGTGAGCTGGGGCTCAGGGAGGGGCGTGGCAGCAGCCAGGTGAGCTGGGCTCAGGGAGGGGCGTGGCTCCAGCCAGGTGAGCTGGGCTCAGGGAGGGGCGTGGCTCCAGCCAGGTGAGCTGGGCTCAGGGAGGGGCGTGGCTCCAGCCAGGTGAGCTGGGCTCAGGGAGGGGCGTGGCTCCAGCCGTGAGCCCTCAGGAGCCTGGGCGGGATGGATGAGATGCTACTATAAGTTTCTAAACGACCTTCTTCCTTTTTGATCTCCTTCCCTCTGTGTGGCCTTTCCTCTGCCCCTGTGGTTCCCAGCCCCAGGGCGAGTGGTGAGGACAGCTTCAGGCCTGTAACCCAGTGACCCTGGTTGCTCCTCTCTGTTACTCGCTCCCATCAGTTCCTGAGCGTCTGGGCCAGGAAAGGGGATTCACAGGAAAAGCTGCTGCACCTCCGGGGAAGCCATCCACCCGGTGAGCAGTGCTGTCCACGGCGAGCTGCTCACGGGGCCGGTGTGCGCGGTGGTGTGACGTCAGGGCGGCTGAGGGCAGCGCGCACAGGACTCCCTGTACCAGGGCCTAAACCCGCTCCTAAGTACCATTCTTTCACGTTTTCATTTTAACTTCTTCTTGTTATTAGAAGGCGTCTTTAGCTTCCAGAGTAAAATGGAGGCAGACCAGTTTCTTACTGTTGAGGGGCTCAGGGTCCGGGGTTGGGGAGCTTGTTCATGTGGCCTTTCACCCAGAACCTGCACCACATGGAAGCTGGAGAAGCTTCTGAGGAAGGCTGTGTGCTGCTGCTTCAGAACAGTGACCTTATGAGCGGAGGTTCCTAGAGACGTGTGACAGGGCAAGTCACCCCAAGTTCCCAAGACAGTGGGGAGAGGAGGTCTTGCATCTTAAACCCAGAATTGTTTGGATTCCCACACTCAGGCCACCAGTGTCCTTCCACACGACGGAAAGTGGGGGACCATGTCCAGTGTCCTTCCACACGATGGAAAGTGGGGGACCGTGTCCAGTGTCCTTCCACATGACGGAAAGTGGGGGACCGTGTCCAGTGTCCTTCCACACGACAGAAAGTGGGGGACCCTGTCCAGTGTCCTTCCACATGACGGAAAGTGGGGGACCGTGTCCAGTGTCCTTCTACAACCATGGAAAGTGGGGGACCATGTCCAGTGTCCTTCCACAACCATGGAAAGTGGGGGACTGTCCAGTGTCCTTCCATAACCATGGAAAGTGGGGGACTGTCCAGTGTCCTTCCACATGATGGAAAGTGGGGGGACTGTGTCCAGTGTCCTTCCACAACCATGGAAAGTGGGGGACCCTGTCCAGTGTCCTTCCACACGATGGAAAGTGGGGGGACTGTGTCCAGTGTCCTTCCACAACCATGGAAAGTAGGGGACCCTGTCCAGTGTCCTTCCACACGATGGAAAGTGGGGGACCGTGTCCAGTGTCCTCCCTAGTTAGGAAGCCCCTCCGCGCCCACATTTCAGGGCACGGCCTCTGACAGCCTTGTCTCCGTCCAGCTCACAGGGGCAGTGCGGTCTTCAGAGCGTCTGAGAGCCCGGAGTTGCTCAGCCAAGTTGACCTCTGCCCAGGAAGGCAGGACCGCCACGTCCGGCAGGACAGCATGTCAGGTGAGCCTCCGCCAGGGAGACACGGGGGCCAGGGCTCGGGTGTCCACGTCTACACAGCGTGCGTTCTGCCGTGTGCTGATTGGGGACCGGAGCAGGAGGTTGGGTCCAGGAGTATCTGGCCGTCAGCGGGCCTGGCTCAGATCCTGTCGCCTTTGATGCGGCCTTTTTTTTTTTTTTTTTTTAATCCTCACCAAGGAGCGAGGATTTTTTCCCATTGATTTCAGAGAGTGGAGGGGAGGGGAGAGAAACAGAAACACTGATGTGAGACACATTGGCCTGTTGCCTCCTGCATGCACCCCAGTGGGGAGGGAGGGGGGGTCGGACCTGCAATCCGGGTACTTGCTTCTTGACCAGGAATCGAACTGGCGACTCCGGTGCGCAGGCCGAGCCTCTAACCACTGAGCACGCCGGCCAGGGCTCAATGCAGCCTTTTGAGTGATGGTGGCATAGCGCCCTCCTGTCCACCCCTAAGGTTTCGAGAGAAAGGCAGCGTGGGCTGGAGAGAGGACTCAGCGTGTCCGCGTTCTGTGCAGTGCGGCGGCACCGGCTGGGACTCGGTGCCCCGTGCGGCTCATGGAAGCCAGGCTGGAGCCACGTATGAGCTGCAGAGCACCTCCCTGCCCCTGCCCTCAGCTGCCCACACTCCAGCAGAAACGAACGGAAACTGGATTCTCTGGCTGCAAGTCTGTAGTCCGTCAGGACGGGCTTCTGAACTTGCCTCGGCAGTGGGCAGCCTGGAGCACGCGGCGTGCGGGAGCGGGTTGGGGTCTGGGTTCTTCCCGCTGTCCCTTGGGTGGCAGCAGTGACCTGGCCCCGGCCCAGCCGTGGAAGCGGGGCTTCAGCTCGTCCCGGTTGAGGTGTGAGGAAGGGGGCCTCGGGGGTGGGACTGTTCTGTTTGCCGTCCGCTTCATAATCCTAGACGGGCCTGCTTTCCCGGCATTTTTCTTCCTCAACAGACTTCCTCACACAAAGCCACGGACAGGCGAACTTCCAAGAAGTTCAAGTGTGACCGAGGTCAGCTTGTGAAGTCAGAATCACAGAAACTGGCCCCTAAGAGCGAGAGTGCGGCCCCACCCCGAGCACCGCCAGGGAGCCCTGGTGGACATGAGCCCCTGGCGCTGGAGGGAGACGGCCCGTACCCCCCAGGAGAGGCAGCCGGCATCTCCGCACAGGGGACCGCAGGCCTTCCCTTCGGTCACGGCCGAGTGGTGAGTGACGCGTGCTCGGCCAGGACTGTGGACGGCCTGCCCCGCGCCCTCCCCAGCGGGGAGTCGGACAGCAGCTCCACCGCGGGGGGCGGCTCCGTGCTGCAGATGGACGGCAGCGCCTTCCTGGATGACGACAGCAACCAGCCCATGCCCGTGAGCCGGTTCTTCGGGAACGTGGAGCTCATGCAGGTGAGTGGGGCGCTGTCTCCCCTCCGGGGGGCTCCGGGGGCTGCGTGTGGGGACTGCCTCAGCGCAATAGCAGGTGCACCGTCATCTTTCAGCCCAGATGATGGCAGCGCCTCACTGGGCACACCACCCTGGCCCCTCCACGGGGAGCATGGCTGCTGGGCCACGTCCCCGCAGGGCCTGCGCCGGGTGTGGGTTGGGCCATGTGCCCTGGGCTCATTTCCCGCCTTTCCTCCCTGTGGGCCGAGTGGTCCCACTGTCTGCAGGGGGGGCTGCGCTGTGGCCCACGCAGGCGCTGAGGCAGAGGGTGGGGTGACTGACGAGGGCGTGTTCTCTCCCCCCCAGGACCTCCCACCGGCGTCTTCGTCTTGTCCTTCAGTGAGCAGACGGGAGTTCCGGAAGATGCATTTCAGAGCCAAAGATGACGACGACGAGGAGGACGCAGAAATGTAGGAATAAAGTACACACAGTGACTGCCTTGCGTATTGAGTGCGGTAACAGTGGACAGGTTAAGGTTACGGGACTTAGGAAGTTCATCCTCTGGAGGATGTGTCCTTAAGCAGACTTCCTGGGGGCTCCGCTGGGAGCCGGGCGTCCTGGCGGGAGGAAGCTGCTGCTGCTTGCACGAGGCGCCTGGTCTCCGTCTGTACAGACGTGAGGATGGTTTGAGGCGGCCTCGGGCCGGGGTGAAGGAGAGAGGTTTGCAAAGGAAACGCTCCGTAAGTGTTAGCTGTGATTGCCAGCCTCTCCCCCTCACGGGCTGACCCTCCTCGGGCTGATTCGGGCGGTTTCGAGAACCCCGGTCTCTGTGTGAGGCTGAGGTTGACCATGGACTTTTTGCAGGAGTTATATGCGAAAAATAAAATATATTTTGAAAATATTTTAAAGAAGTCTGTGTCCCTGAAGCTGTGCTCCTTTCTAAAGTGTTTGGGACAAAGCAGGTCCTGCCCTGCCTGACCCCGGAGTCCAGGTCAGCCTCTTCACCCAGCCAACCCCTAACCAGCCGCTGTGGCCTGAGGGCTCCTCCTGGGAGGGGGGGGGGGGGCACCTTCCTCACCTGTGGTGGGCGCTGCTGCCATCCTGTGGTTTATAAGATCTTCATCCTGGGCTCCTGCTCTCAGCTCTGCAACCCCTGGAGTTTCCTCACTGGTTGATGTCGTCATGGTAACCAGGTGGCTTTGGGCCGTAAGGGTGGGGTCTCTGGGGAGAGAAGAGCCTGGAGGTTGAATCTGTCACCAATGGCCAAGGACAGAACGTGCCCGGTCGGGACTGTGATGAAGCCACACTGAAATCGGAGGACCGCACAGCTCGCTGGTCTCTCGGAGACCTTCCTGCTGGTGGATGAACACACGGAGAGCCTGGTGAGCCTGGGCCGGAAGCTCCGCCGGGTCCCGCCTACCTGGCCCTGTGCACCTCTTCCTGAGCTGTTGGCGTCTAACCTTTTACCTAAACCAGGAGCGTGTTTCTCTGCGCTCTCCGAGCTGGCCTCCGTGGTGGAGCTGTTACCAGGCACAGCTGCCCCCCAGACGACACCTCCTAGGCGCCTGGCCACAAGGAGCGTCTTGTGACGCATTCTTGCCAGTGGAAGGAAAGGCTCTAAGACTGGTCTGCAAAGTGACACACAGTCACACACGGAGGCCCCTGCGGTAGGGACGCAGCCCTGTGTCCACAGCCGGGCGGGCGGCAGGGTCACCCATGCTGTGTCGCAGGAGAGCATCCGAACACCTCTTCTAAGACCGCCCGCCGCCAAGAAGGCTGCCCACACCGACACGCAGGAAACCCCCACTTCTGTGGCTGGAAATGGAACCGCCACCCCCAAAACCCGCCCTCACAGAGTGCAAGGACCTTGGCAGCCCCTGGCCTTCCCTCCACGCACAGGCCGGAGGGGACACAGGGCCCTGCCGCACCGCCTGACAGACAGGTGAGCTCCGCGAGATGAGATTGCTCGTCCCCCGCAGGCCTGGCTCAGTCCGCGGCGCTCCCATATTCCAGTAGGAGAACGGGACGATTTGGGTCAGGTTTTTAAAAATCACTGACCCCTTTTTTATCCTCATTTCCATCATTGTCAGTGAGTGCAAACGTTTCCGACACGTCTATTTGTGAAAAACTTTTACTGCTTTTCCTGGTTCTACAACAAATGTGAAAATTCAATGTTACAAAAGGTAAAAAACTAAATTTTAAAAATTCTGAAATAAATGCTCATTTTAAAAACTTCAAGTACAAGCATTCCTCGGTACCCGCGGGAGGCTGGTTCCAGAACCCCCACCCCAACACCAAAAACCTGAGGATGCTCAGGCCCTGATGTAGAACGAGGAAAAGCAGTGTGTGCAGTCGGCCCTCCACATCCGAGGATTCCAACTGCGACACGAAGCCGGTGGACACGAGGGCCGACTCTTATAAAACACGGTTTAGAACATTAGTCCTTTAACCGTCGCACCCACCGTCCCCAGGATCACTGCTGTGCACAGACGAGCTGCCTCACACTAGCACGTGTGTGACACACTCGTGGCCTTAGCGTTAGGCCACTTGCCGGTGCATTTAACAGGCAGCTCCCATGTCCAGTCACAAAAACCTGCGCTGCTGCACAGCGTGGCCTCGTGACGCGTGTTAGGTTGAACCGTGAAATCAACAACACCTGACCGCTTGGCCTAGAAGCCAGCGATCTCATGGCTGAGCGCGGGGCCACGATCGCCACGCCCCTCTGACAGGTGTGGGAGGCCCGCTTCCGGCCGCAATGGCACAGCAGCGAGCACACTTGTGCTCCTTGTGGGGTGTGAGCAGTTCACCCCGAAAGGGTCACGATCCCAGCATTTGGAAGAGTCCAGAGGATGGAGCTTCGGTCTGGGGAGTGGAGACCCGGCAGAGCTGTCCCTCGGGCAAGGGTGGCGGCTTTGGCCATGACGCCGTTCCCCTGGCAACTGTGTCACACAAGCAAGCAGAGTGGGTCAAGTCAGAGGACTCCGGTCCCTGACCCGCCGACCGGGCCCCAGGCCCCGGTGTCCGCAGCTCTCAGGCGCAGGAAACATGCCGAAACGCGCTGAGGCCAGAAATCTAGAGAGATTCTGTAAACGTGTTTTTCAGAAGCTATTGCAGTGGCAGAAAAATAGCACCCGTTAAAATCCCGCACGGCACCAGGACGCGGCCCGAGTCACGGGCGCTTGCGCGCAGCCCGCCTCCTGGGCTTGGCCTGGGGCCTGTAGATCCTGCGCGGGTCGCAGCTGAGCCCGTGGGTGGTCTTCTTGTGGCAGGCGATGTGCACCAGCTTGAGGTTCTGGCAGGTGAAGAGCAGGCTGTAGAAGTACTCCCAGTCCACCTGCCTCCCGGCCGCGCCGGCCGCCGCCGCCAGCGCGGGGATCACCGTGCGCTTCTTCTCTATTCTGCAAGGGGGGGAGGACGGTCAGGCCTGCTGGCCCCCCCGAGGCACGACCTGTTCTAACACAGGCTCCGACACCGCGGACTCAGGCAGCTCACACGGAACCGCGCTTGGCCGCTTACAGGAGAAGGTAACTGGGAAATGACGATTTCAGAGGGAACCACACTGGGCCGCCTCCCAGGAGCAGCACGGGGGGGTGGGGGGGGTTGGGGGGGGTGGGGGGGGTTGGGGGGGTGGGGGGGGTAAGGGAGGCTCGGCGCTGTCGCAGGTCGAGCACTCGGGGACGTCCCTTCACTGACTGGACCCTGAGCCGCACTGAGCGTGGCCACAGCTGCGGGTCAGCTGCCTGGCAAGGCCTGATGACGGCAACTTTGCCTGTGTCCCTGGTGGTGCCTATCTGTTTAGACACTGGGAAGCCCCCGACCCGTGGACTCACATGTGGTCCAGGTTCCAGGTGCTGAAGAGGACCCGGCTCTCCCGGCTGCCGTAGGGGTTGATAGAGTGTCTGGACGCACAGTCGGCCATGTCGAAAGGACCCTGCGCCGAGAGAGAGCAAGGTGAGCGCCGCGCTGGGGTCAGGAGGCGCCACCTCAGTCCCCGCCCAGCTCTGCAAAGCCCAAAGCCCAGCTCTGTCATCGGCACTTGAGGCCGGACCACACCTGACACCCCACAGAGGTGAAGGCCAGGATGGTGGTGGGACGGAGTCCCCGCTGTCCTCCGAGGGGTGGCACCAGGGGAAGCAGTGCCTGGGGATCCCTCGGGTGATGGGGAGGCTCCTGCGGGGCCTGCCTGCGCAGCTCAGAGTGCCGGCTCCGGCCGATGCCCCCGGCCCGGGACTCAGGCTTACCCAATGCCCGAGACGTCACAGTGGCACAGACCCTGACATCCCTGCGCTGTCACCGAGGAAGCTACCCAGGGGGACACAACACTTGCTTCCCAGAGGCGCCTAATGTCCCTTCTCGTTCCAGCCCCCCCCCCCCACAAAGGAACGGTGTGCTCCCAGATGCTGGCGAGAGCTGTGACTCCCCCCGCATCAGCAGGGGGCCCCGACCATCCCAGGGCGCCACCGGAACTTGTCAGATATGCAGGTTTTCAGGCCTGTGCAACTGGAGCAGGCGCCCTGGGTGGGCCCAGCAGCCTTTCAGCAGCTCGGGGTCCAAGGCCTGCTGGCCGGAGGCCCAGGGCCCACCTCCGTGGGAGGGCAGCTCAGCACTGGCCTGGTGGCCCCATGGAAAGGGCACCCACTCACCTGGCAGGAGAACCAGCCTTCGGGCGTGCAGAGCCGGCCGCCGCCCTTGGCGCCCCTGTCGAAGTAGCTGCCGTTGTACTGCGCGGCCCTGAGCTTCTGGGCCATGGCGGCCACGGCCCGCGCATACTCCTCCCGAGCCTGTGCACCCACCACAGACGCGTGCGAGCTCACCTGGAGGCGGCAAGGACATGGCGGGGGCTGGTGCGCGATGCCGAAACCCGCAGCGGGCGCCCATCCCAGCCCACGGCCCTCGGGGTTCAGACGGGCCCTCGCTGTCCAACCCGGGAAGTCTCCGCAGACGGGGCTACGTCACAGGCGGCGGACACAAACTCGGGCTCCGGACCCCCTGCCCACCCCCCTGGGCTCCGCACTGGCCGCTGCTGCCCAGGAGGAGGCTGAGGGGAAGAGGGCCGACGAGGAGCTACCATCATGCTGCGTCCCCGCCCGCCTGCCTGCCACACTGCCCGCTCAAGTGCAGGTGGAGACTGGCCCTAGGGGTGCTCCGGGCTGTGCCCAGCACCAGGCACTGCGGGGCTGGGGGTCCAGTGCTGACCCAGGAGCTCCAGGAAGCCAGAGTCGAGCGGCCTCACCTCCCACAGCGGAGCCCCACGTCCCCCCACCCTCTCCGTGCAGGGCCCACCTCTCTCAGGTAGGTCCGGATCCTGCTCGCACAGCTGAACCTCAGGTAGGCGCACTTGTTCCTAAACCGGACTCCAGACCTGCAGGGGAGCCAGGCAAGGCCTGCATCCATGCCGTCCTGGGCGG
>NW_005873001.1:45914-56085 GCF_000147115.1 Myotis lucifugus | reverse complement strand
GTCAAATGAGGTCATATGGGTGAGCCCTCATCCAATATGATTGGTGTCCTTATAAGAAGAGGAGATCAAGACACAAACATACATAGAGGGAAGACCATGTGAAGACAAAGATGAGAAAATGGCCATCCACAAGCCAAGGAGAGAGAAACCTCCAAAGAAACCAGACTTGCTGATATCTTGGTCTCGGGCTTCTGGTCTCTAGAATGCAAGGAAATACAGTTTCTGTTGTTTAAGCCACCTAGTCTGTGGTATTTTCTTATGGCAGTCGTAGCAAACTAATACAGGATTAAACACAGAATTCATAATTAGGTGGTGTTTCTGGGTTTGTGGCTCTAACTATTGTTTTTAATAACACATGTGATATTCCTATAAAAAGAAAGAAGATGGATAAAGACCTACTCGTTCACATGATCTAGGATGACTACTGATTCAGGGTTACCTTTAACAAGTCATGAGAATTTATTCCATTAGAAACACATATTCTAAATTGGCTGTAATCTATAATCACCTCCTCCTGCCTAGCCCCCGAACTTTTGCTGTTACAGTGTTTGGAAGTTTCTTTATTTCCTTATTTTACCTTTTCTAGAGCCGATGAAGAAGTGAGAAGCACAGGTAACAACATAACTATAAAACCAATTAACACCTCGCATTATAATTAGATGGGGCTGACAGAATGTCTCTTCTAACAAACCCTGTGAATATGAAGGGTTTTATGCTGTCGCTGTTTTCCTAGAAGAAGCAGGTGTTTCCTTCTGCATCCAGTCTCCCAAAGTAACTTTAACTTGCTCACAACAAATTACACAAAGAAGAGTTATATGGGAGACCACGCTCTTTGCCAGCCACCTTGGGGCAGGGGATTAGAGACATCAGCACTGCTTGTTTCTGGCAGTAATTTGCTGGAATGCACTAGACAGGAGTGTGCCATTCCCTTCCCTCACCCTTCAACCCCCCCCTGGGGGAGGGAAAGGGGAAAGAAAGGGAAGGGTCTGGGACACAGACAGTGAAAACCTGTCATAAGATATAGACTCGGAGAGCAGCACAACTCCATCTCCCTTTTATATTTAGAGCTTCCCCCAAATGGGCCACGTGGTCAGACATGTGGCTCAGGATTAAAGTGAATCTGACCATATGACCTAGAGTATGTCCCTGTCATTCTGTCTAAGCCTCAGTTTCCTCATCTGGCAAATGGGTATAATGATAGTTTCCACCTTGTAGGATTTTTTGTGAGAATTACATGAGATCAGTTGAGTACAAGAAGCTAGGAACTTAATAAAAGCCAGCAGGTATGGCTATTAAGTAGACTTCAGACAGAGCTCAAATATTTGCAGGGATGAAGAATTTGCTAGCTTCATCCTTTCTGTGGTTCAGAAAAATACCCAGCAAACTTGGAGTGAGATGACTTTAACTGGCGGCTCAGATATGTTAATTTTAAATGCCAGGGTTGCTGGTGGGCATATCTCACAGGATTGCTGTGAGGATTAAATGAGAGGAGGCATAAGGGACTGTCTTGTAAACGGTAAAGTGCTACAGCAATTTATTTCATGTTTATTGCCCCTGGAACTGTGCGGTACAAAGCCCTGCCATACAATTATTCTCAAGTTTGTCCAGACTTGGACATAGGAACTGTCGTATCCTGTAAATGTCCCTAAATCACAGTGTGTATTTCAGGGACATGGTGTCCTGGGAAAAGATGAAAGGTATTCCTGGGGAAGAGATAGGTTTGGCAAACCTAGGAGACCACGGCCCCCGTGGAGATTCTCAAGGCCTAGAATACGTTAGAGGTTCTGAGAACTCCTACACTAGGGAAATCCGTGGGGCTTTGTTTTACCCTCAGAACCCTTCTTCGGGGAACACCCCTTCGCCTCTTGTAGGTCACTGTTTTGGAAATGCTGCCAACCTTTGACATACTCGAAGAGGCTTTGAGTGTCCTCAGTCTTTTCCCGTCTCAACATCATTCCTTTAACAGCATTCCATGGTTTTGAGTCTTTTTTTTTTTTTTACCACCATGATAATTTTTTCACATGTCCCATGCATTTACATTTGCCTTTGTCTGATGTGCACTTGAGCAAGCAATTCCAGGTGCGGCCTGACAACCAGACTAGACAGGGGTAGACACACTCCAAGATTCTAGACTTTTTGTGGAAAGAGAATGGAAAGGGTGGTATCACATAGGTCATTGTCTCAACGTGCAGGTCTCCCTGAGTCTCAGGCCGTGCTAGCAGGATTCTTGAATCACCCCATCTTTGGACCTGAGAAGCATTGATCTTGGCAGAGGCAAATAGACTATTCTGTCTGGAAAGTAATGGCCCCTAGAGGGCAGTGTGGTCACAGGAAAAGGCTTTGGAAGCCTGGTTTCCTAGGACTTTCTGGGAGCTTAGCGTGCCCAGTGCTGCTCCGGAAGCGCCGTACTCTGTCATTTTATCTTGTTTTTCTTTTTCACTGAATGCCTTCGGAAATAGTCAGAACGTCACCTGGCCCATCAAGGCAAGCACTGAGGAAAGGTGGAGGTCCCGAGGAAAGACTCAGCCACGGGCTTAAAGAGGAAAGTAGTCTATGTATGTCAGCCTCCAGGTGGTGGCTGTGGCTCTTTAATCATCATCGTTCTTGTACCCATGGGTCTTGTTAAGCTTCCGATTTAGGGCTTCAGCGATTAGGAAAGATTCATTCTTTTCTGGAGCTGGAGCAAACTTCCTTAAGAGTGACAAATCAAATACACTAATGTCCCTGGACTCAGGGTTTTAGAGTTTGATCAACATTTTAACACAAAGGGAAAAGGGACCTTTAATCTCAATAAGTAATGAATGTTGTATATCACGATATAATCAATATACACAGTCATTCTAGTGGTGAAGAGCAAGGATTTTTTTTTTTAATATATATATTTTATTGATTTTTTACAGAGAGGAAGGGCGAGAGATGGCAAGTTATCTCAGCTCTGTGAGCCTCAGTGTCACTGACTACACACGGGGAGGAAGCATGAGCTACCTCAAAGGATCATGAGGATTAACATAAGGATACTAGTAAATGTAAGACATCTTGTGTAACAGTGGTTCTCAAAGTGTGGCCCCAGGGCAGTGGCCTCCCATCACCTGGGAACCTGTTAGAAATGCAAATATTCAGGCTTTGTGGAAAGATGCATTAAATCAGAGACTCTGGGGGTGGAGCACAGTGATCTGCTTCTAACAAGCCCTCCAGGCGACCCTGAGGCATGCTAACGTTTGAGAAAATATGTGGAACAATAACTGGCTTATAAATACTCAAAGTAATAGTATTTTACCATTGAGAGTGGGAACTGTTGCTTGCAGTACCAAATATGGAGTCCCCATTATAAGAGATGGACAGGCTGTTGAAAGATCAAGGTGCCGAAGAGCCAAATAACCAGCGTGTTACTGACAGTGAGACCAGACATTCTGAGGACAGAGATGTGACGCCTGTCGGCCTGGCATGACCTGACGAAGCTTTGTGGTGAGGTGGGCTAGAGGATGACAGTTCTGACAAGGCAGATGGACACGAGCAGGGCATTCTGGTTGAGGAAACAGCAACGGTGGTAGCTACGCCTTACGGGGGAGAATAATCAAGAAGTTCTGAGATAGCGGCTAAGTTAACATTTATTTAAAATTTCTGACCATCTAGGCCAGACACTAGACTAGCACTGGGGACACAGAGATGACGAAAACCTGGGACAATGAATTCCTAAAGGCACCTTAAAAATTGTGGAATTGAATCTCCTCCTCCTCTACATCATAAATACGTACCATGTATGGAGGACTTACTATGTATTAGACACTGTTCTGAGTACGTGAATCTGCTCACTTAATTATAACAAGAACCTGATGACATGTGTATTATGATTATGGTTATTTCCATGTTATACATGAAGAAACTGTGGCCTAGAGCGATGCAATAAACTGTCACAAGTCATGCAAGTCATTAAGTGGAGGAACTGGGAACTGAAGCTAAGGGCCTCTTACCAGTAAGTAAATGGTCAGTTCTTGAGGGCTGGAGGGTTTGTGTGACAGAGCCGGCAATGCTCACCCAGGACTGGGTTTGCTTCTTTACGTCACCCTGCACTCCATTCAAGTCGGTGAGGCCACACAGCTAATGTGGGCCAAAGAAACGGAGAGAAGGCAGTGCATCATTCTGGACTCAGGCATTGCACAAAACCTAGCACAATTCTCTGGCCTCTCTTCCCCTGCAAGGTGACCTAGAGGGAAGACGTGTGTTCTGGATGTACCATTACAAGATCATGGAGCCTTTGTTGGCCTGAGTCTCTGAGCAACTTTGTGGAGCAGCGGCCCTTGTAGATCTCGGATAGATGTGTAGCTTAAGCAAGAAATACACCTTTGTAATTTAAGAGGCTGTGATTTGGGGGTTTTTATTGCAGCAAAAGCCCAGTGATGGCGAACCTATGACACGCGTGTCAGAGGTGACACGCGAACTCATTTTTTTGGTTGATTTTTCTTTGTTAAATGGCATTTAAATATCCTATCTAATAATAGACAAACAGGGTAATTGACTGTACCTTCGCTACGCTTCCCATTGGCTAATCAGCGAGATATGCAAATTAACCACCAACAAAGATGGCAGTTAATTTGCATATGTAGGCGGGAAGCAGCAGAGCGAAGACTGAAGGTGGCTCCGGCCGGAGCAGGTAAGGCTTTGAAAGTGGCTCCGGCTGGAGCAGCAATCAAAGCGGCTCCAGCCGGAGCAGCGAAGGCTTTGAAGGCGGCTCTGGCCGGAGCGAAGGCCTGGGTCCCCGGTGCCGAAGGAAAACCAGTGCAGGCAGCCAGGGGAAGGGAAGGCCTATTGCACGAATCTTTTCGTGCAACAGGCCTCTAGTATAAAATAAATATCAAAAATATAAATCTTTGTTTTACTATGGTCGCAAATACCAAAATATTTCTATATGTGACATGGCACCAGAGTTAAGTTAGGGTTTTTCAAAATGCTGACACGCCCGAGCTCAAAAGGTTCGCCATTACTGGCCTAGCCTATGCTGACTAAGTTTATAAAGGAGGCTAAAATTAGATATATAGGATAGAAAAAATCCTAAATTTTGGCCTAAATATTTTCCAATGGAATTTATAGGCAAGTTAATCTATTTTTTGTGTGCAAAAATGGAAACTTTTTTGTCTTTTTTAGGAACTGAGTTAAAGATAGACACAACAATGTACACGTAGCATTTTTTTTTTAGCTAACCCTGTTTTAAAATTATTCTTTCCAGTTTGATAACTAAAACAAATCCATCCCAAGATCCTGAAAAATTCAATATTTTCAGGTTAATTCTAGATTTTACTAGCTTCTACATATATGTAGAATCAGTACACACACACACACACACACACACACACACACACACCCCAAAACAAACAAACAAAAAACAGAAAAAGAAAAAATATGTTTTGTATGCTGGAGTGTCCTAATTTTTAGTCTAGGCAGTTATGATGACCTTAGACATTTTCTCCTGCCTGCCCCCGGGAACATCTTCAGAGTTCAGTTCCACAAGCAGCACTTGGTCTCCAAGTCCACATCCGGCCCTTTCCCCCACCTTTGGCAGATGAGGGGCGACTGCTCTCTGTTCGCCCGGCCACCAGCATGTGGGTGGCATACCTCTTTTAGTTTTCCCCTCCCTAAAGAATAGTCTGGGAGCTCTTTCAGACCTTTTAGATTCTTGGTGTGAGTGTGGAGCTCAACGGAGTTTGAGAGGATCCCTGAGCTGGCTGAGTGATTCTTTTTTATTTATGTTTAATGTCAAATTATAAGAAACTCCAGGGCCTCAAGGGAAATATCTTTGAAGAGAACAAAGATCCACCGAGGTAGATCTTTCAGCGAGGTAAACGTTTAAGAGGCAGTTACCCAGGGCAAGTGAAAGAGAGTGGGAGAAGGAGGTATTACTTAAACATGTATGTGTAGATACAAACATGTATTCATTTATATGAATATCTATAACCAGGAAAAATCACATTGTAACAATGAGGATGTTTATAAAGAAACTCAATGTGAAATTAGTTGTCTACTTGGTTTTCATGTGGCCAAAGTTTATTGAGGTGTGAAATGCTAAGAGGCAGCTATATTATTAAATAAATATGCTACAGAAGAGTCCAAAGATGGGGTTATCTCTTGTTCTGTCTATGTAAATTAATGGCCAAATAGCATTGGAAGGCCTAGGATAGAAGGTGATAGGACCAGTGTGGCAGAGGGCCAAGAAGGTATGGCATCAGATCTTGGGCTGGGAGACCCTACACATGTCAGTTATCATTATGGGCGTCAGTTTCCATATCTGGGAAATGGAGATTTGACTCTGTATTCAGTGAATATCTAGGTGTCTTGAGTTTTCTAAATACTGTGGATCTAGTAGGAGAGTAAGATAGTTGTGGTTATGCTCTCATATAAACAAATAATGAACCAGCTAATTTTTGTTAATGAGTAGTACTAAGAAAATAAAGCCAACACATTGAAAAGATAGAAAATGAATAACCAAAGGGTAGGGAGGTAATTTAGGTTGGATTTGAATGACAAGAAAAGGAAGCTGTGACAAATTCTGGTGGAAGTGGGGCGGGGCAGAGGTAACCAATGAGTAAAATGAAGTGGGAACAGGAATGCGCAGTGTGACTGAAGCAGAATGGGCCAGGGAGGGGCAGAGGTAGGAGATTTGCAGAGAGACCAGCAAGCATAAATGAGGTAGGACTGTGCCCACATGGTGAGCAGCTTAGATTTTTATTCCCAGTGCTATGGGAAGCCATTAGCAGGCCTACACAGGGGAGTGACATCATCAGATTTGCATTATTTATTTATTTAAAACCATTTTTATTTAAATATATTTTTATTGATTTCAGAGAGGAAGAGAGAGGGAGAGAGAGATAGAAACATCAGTGATGAGAGAGAATCATTGATTGCTGTCCCTGCATGCTGCCTACTAGGGATCGAGCCTGCAACCCAGGCATGTGCTCTGACAGGGAATCAAACTGTGACCTCCTGATTCCTAGGTCGACGCTCAACCACTGAGTCACACCGGCCAGGCCAGATTTGCATTTTCAAAAGCCTCATCTGGCTGCTTATTGAAAAGAGATTATAGAGGAGCCAAGAGTAGGAACAGTGAGACAAGTTAGGAGATTCTTCCAGTGTCTCAAGATTACATTTGGATCAGGGGAGGCAAAGGAATTTTAAAATGATGCACACTAGTGTCTGGCTAAAATAAAACACCCCTTCTCCCCCTACAACTGAGTGTTCAGTATTTGAGATGCATATTCTGTTTATTGAATCAGAGATGAAGTATAAAGTTATGAAAGTTTAATATTAGTAAACAAGAGGCCCGATGAATGAGATTAGTGCAAGAGTAGGCCTTCCTTCCTCTAGCTGCCGGCACCAGATTCTCTCTGACACCCGGGACCTGGGCCTCCCTCTTTGGGGCGATCATGGGGCGATGGCCAGGCCCCCGACCAATCACATCACACCCGCCGTGCTGGCCTGGTGCCAGTGGGTGCAGTGGGTGTCATAGCATGGTCCCTGATGGTCATCTGGATAGTCGTCCTGATGGTCGTTCCACTGTTTGGCCGTTCAGTTGATTTGCATATTATGCTTTTATTAAATAGGATGTCTCATTAATTGTGGTATGAAGATCAATGATTCCTTTTCTTAGATATTGATTTAGCTAGGACACAGGAATCACTAGAATATTTAATACAGAAGGTCTTTCCTGGAGACATTTGGATACATTATGATAGAAGGACTGAGATGCCAGGCAAGAGACAGTGAGGCAACCAGAGATGAGAGTAGAAGGAGGCCAGCACCACTAGGCTCCAGGGACCAAGGGAGAAGTGGGTGCAGATGGAGCCCAGGGGCTGGGGTCACGTGAGGGCCTGTCTGGAGTGAATGAGAGGCGTGCAGGAGATGCAGGAACTGCTGGAGATGCCTAGGAGAAATACCCTTGCTGCTCTCTCTTCTGCTTTTCACTCTCTTGCCAATGAATCCCACGGGCCAAAGACTCAAGAAGCAAGTGGAGTGGGAGCCTGGAAAACATGCAGAATGGAGCAGGGTGGGGGGAGGAGTTGATCTGGGGCAAACAGGCCCAGGACTGAACCTAGCCCAGCCTTCTGCCTCTGAATTAAAAATCGGGTAGTGCTGTTTAGAGTTGGGGAAGAATGGACAGTGGAGACAAGCAACCCCCTAAGCACAATGCGAGCTTATTTTGCTCTCACCGAGCAGTTTGATGCAGGTCCCGGATTGGCGAGTGGCTTTTCCCCATGGAGGATTCAGGGCCCCACCAAACCTGGGGCTCAGAGTCCTCTTCATCTAGCCAGCAAGCAGGAAAGAAAGTTTGGAGAAGATTAGAGGGGATGTGATCTGCTCTGGAGAGATAATAAACTGAGCAGTAGGATTTCTCTGTAGGGTCGCAGGGGACGGAGCCTAGAGATGGGAGCAGAGGGGATGCTAGCCCAATGTGAAGAAGCATTTTGTAACACAATGGAATGTGTTAAGTGTAAATGACAAGCCACTGGAAACCAAGACTGAATACAGCTCATAAATGGTTAGGCAGATGAAACTCCTTAACCTGGCTCTCCAGAACCCATGTGTTGCAATGCTTCTTCTTGTCTCTGCATTCCAGCCCCACAGTCCTTCATATTCAAACGGATTTGTCCTACCACAGGCCATTTGCATATGATTTCCTTCTGCCTGGCAGGTTTTTACCACTTCTGTTTGATAAGGGCCATCCTGACAGGTGTGAGATGATGTCTCATTGTGGTTTTGGTGTGCCTTTCTCTGATGATTAGTGATTTGATATGAAATAAAGTAATAATGTAAAGCCCTTTGAACAGTGCCTGGCACGCAGTAGTGAGACTATCCCGCTGTGAGATGGTCTGGCTGCCTGTGCATTTGTTTCTGACAAGTGACACAAAAAGTCATGCTGCTCTATAGAAATAAACAGTAATTGCACCTCGATTTCTTTAGAAAGAAGGGATTGAGCATCTCTCTCCTGCGGCACCTTTGCTCCGAGAGGAAGCCATCGTGGTAACAAGACTATAGCTGTCTGCGAGATTTATTCCACTGAGCTTGGGCTGGGGAGCGCCTCTCACTGCCTTTGAAATGTCTATGAAAGAGAACTAGGGTATCATCTCCTCCTTTTAACTACGGCTACATTTCAGTACCGGCTTGATGTGATAGTACATAAATGGGGACATTTGCATAATGTATTGAATTTCCAGTTAAACTTTAATGATAATTGGTTGAACTGGATTGCCCCATAGGAAATGAAGATAAAATGAATGTTCCTCTTCTTGAGTCTAATGCTATAAAATGTAAAGCAATTTTGGGGAAAAGTTTTTGTCTTTATTTAGTCCCCTCATCTATTCTGCTTTCATAATCTTTCCAATTACCTAACCTGCACCAAGATTTCCCAAGGAATAAGCACGCACCCATGTGTCTAGAGCCGTAAGGACCCGAGCAGGCCCTAGAAAGAGCTCCTGCGTTTTCCTGTGTTTACCTGACTGATGAAGAGTGTAGCAAGCTTCTATTTGAATGTACCACTAGAATAGCAATCTGTGTTTACTAAGATTTTTAAATGTCGATTAAGTAACCAGTTTTTTCCAGCAGTATTTAAGATGGTAAAGTAAGTTGGACGTCTCTTACTGAAGGAGATCTCTCTCCCCATCTCACTCTTCTGTGTTGGAACCCTTTAAAGTCTTAAGCCCTGAAAAAGATGATGCCTATCTCTACTTTAATTGCTATGCATGTTTCAAAGTAAAAACAACACTAACCTTTAAAATACATATGAAGAAGTTCAAGAAAGTCTGATTATCCCCCTATGGGAACTCATGTACACAGCCATCTGCCTTCTGGGAGGGCAGTAGTAATACAATTGTTAGCTGTAGTCGCCATGCCATATGTTAGATTCCCAGAACCTATTCAT
The DNA here is from genome assembly GCF_000147115.1 of Myotis lucifugus. NCBI lineage: Eukaryota > Metazoa > Chordata > Mammalia > Chiroptera > Vespertilionidae > Myotis > Myotis lucifugus. Next base: position 46,178 of record NW_005873001.1, on the reverse strand, counting down.
CTTAGAGCTGAAAGTTTGTACCCTTTGACCAACCTCTCCCATTTTCCCTAACCCCCTAGAGACTAGGGGTTCTCAACCTTGGCTGCACATTAGAATCACCTGGGAATCTTTTTAAAATCCTGATTTCTGGGCCTCATCCTCCGGAAATTCTGTTTCTTTGTTATGGGGTGAGGCCACAACATTAGTAACAAAGAAGCAGAATTTCTGGAGGATGAGGCCCAGAAATCAGAATTTTAAAAAGATTCCCAGGTGATTCTAATGTGC
>NW_005873001.1:42590-45684 GCF_000147115.1 Myotis lucifugus | reverse complement strand
GTTGTCACAAACAGCCGGATTTCCTTCCTTCTTATTGTGGGATAATATTTAATTGTACATATATATATATCACACTTTCTTTATCCATTTACCCATTTACAGACAGGTAGATTGTTTCCGTGTCTTGGGTATTGTGAATGCAAGGACCATGGGAGTGCAGACATCTCTTGTATATATCTCCAGAAGTGGGATTGCTAGATCTTATGGTAGTTCTACTTTTACGTTTTTGAGGAACCTCCATACTGTTTTCTGCAATGGCTGTACCAATCAGTTTACAGTCCCACCAACAGGTGCAAGGGATTCTTTTCCCCCACACTCTCACCAACACTTAGGTTTTGTCTTTTTGATAATAGACACCATAACAGGTGTGAGCTGATATCTCATTGTGATTTAGATTTGCATTTTCCTGACGGACGAGTGATATGGAGCACCTTTCCATATACCGTTGGCCATTTGCATGTCTTCTTTGGAAAAAAATGTCTATTTAGGTCATTTACCCATTTTTAAATTGGGTTATTGGTGTTTTTTTTTTAATTGAGTTGTATGAATTCCTTATATATTTTTTGATATGAACCCCTTATCAGATATATGACTTACAAATATTTTCTCCCTTCCCATAGGTTGACTTTTCATTTCGTTGATTGTTTCCTTTGCTTACAGAAGCTTTTTAGTTTGATGTAGTCCCACTTGTTCATCTTTGCTTTTGTTGCCTGTGCTCTTGGTGTCATATCCAAAAAACGTCATTGCCAAGACTAATGTCAAGGAGCTCTTTCCCTATGGTTTCTTCTAGGAGTTTTATGGTTTCAGGTCTTACATTTAAGTCTTCAATTCATTTTGAATTATTTTTTATTAATAGTGTAAAATAAAGTTTCAATTTCATGCTTTTGTATATGGATATCCAATTTTCTCCAACACCATTTGGTGAAGAGATTATCCTTTTCCCATTGTGTGTTCTTGGTCACTTGTCGAAGACTTTTTGACAATATATGTGTGAATTTATTTTGGGGTCCTCTATTCTGTTCCACTGATCTATTGTGTTTGTTTTTATGCCAGTGCCATACTATTTTAAACACTATAGCTCTGTAATATAGTTTAAAATCAGGAAGTGTGATGCCTCCAGTTTTATTCTTTTGCTCAAGATTGCCTTGGATATTTGGGGTCTTTAATGGTTCCTTGAAACGTTTAGGATTTTTTTTATTTCTGTGAAAAACGTCATTGGAATTTTGATAGGGATAGATAGCATTGAATCTGTAGTTTGCTTTAGGTCATATAGGCATTTCAACAATATTAATTATTCTAAACCATGAACATAAAATATTTTTCCATTTATCTGTATCTTTAATTTCATTAATCAATGTCTTATAGTTTTCATTGTATAAATCTTTTACCTCCTTGGTTAAATTTATTCCTGAGTGTTTTATTCTTTTTGAGGCAATTCTAAGTATAAATTTTTTCTTAATTCTTTCTCCCTTCCTTCCTTCTTACCTTCCTTCCTTCCTTCCTCACCCGAGGATATTTTTTCTATTGATTTCTAGGGAGAGTGGAAGAGGGAAAGACAGAGAGAAACATTGATGTGAGAGAAACACATCAAATGGTTGCTTCCTGCATGAGCTCTGACCAGGGCTTGGGCGGGGGAGGAGCCTGCAACCAAGGTACATGCCTTTGACTGGAATAAAACCTGGGACCCTTTGGTCCGCAGGCTGATGCTTTATCCACTGAGCCAAACCAGCAAGGGCTAATTTATTTTTCTGATAGTTCATCATTAGTGTACAGAAATACAATAGATTTTTGTATATTGATTTGTATCCTAAAACTGTACTGCATTTATTAGTTCTAACAGTTTTTTTTGTGAGGAGTCCATCTCTTCTCCTCATGGCATCGGCTACAGTGGGTCTACGGGGGCCGGAGGGTCTAGATGGCTCACTTTTACAGCTGGCTTCTCCACAGGGAAGTTTGGACTTCCTCAACGCATGGTGGCTGGGTTCTAAGAGGGAACATCAAAGACAACAGCCGGTAGTTGTGTCGACTTTTAGGGTTTAGCCTTAGGAGTCCTGTGGTGTCACTTCAGCTAGAGTCACAAGCCCACCCTAATTCAAATGTAGACTCCACTTCTTGACAACAGGAGTGTTAAAGCCACATTGTAAGAAGAGCCTGTGGGATGGGTGATTCTATTGTAGAAATTTCTTTAAAAAAATCCCAAACCTGTACAGTTCTTTACCACTTCAAATCTACTTTTGTAGTTAAGTAGGGCAATAAATGATAGCAGTTGTTGAGCAGGTGCTTGTCTCACTGTGGGCTCCTTGTGAAGAGGGGCTGTGATTCACCCATCTTTGTATGCCCCGTGCAGAGCACAGAGGTGGATGCTGAGGGGCAGACCCTTGTTTCCTGCCTAGTTAATAGCCAATAACAACATCACCTTTGTTCCTTACCAACAAAGTCCTCACTCTGTTTAGGAGGCAAAGTGCTCCAGAAAGGCGGACCCAGACCTAGGAAATGAATCAGGATTGGCCTAAAGCATTTATGGCCCTCATATTACTCTTTCCTGGCTTAGTGATTGAGGAATGGCCATGTGATCTAATTCTCCCCAAAGAGATATAAGAGAAAGTCTGCTGAGAAGAATTGTGGAAAAAATTTCCCATTCTAGACAAAGGGAAAGAAAGGGTTGCTCATGGAGAAATCTCACCTTCCTTCCTACCTTTGGATGTTGTGGTGTGTGGATGCTATGTTTGCAACTCTGGTAGTCATCTTGAAGTCATGACCGTATTTCCATGGGAATCTCAAAAAAGCCAACTGATATTTCTGGGGCTGTTTAACTTCTAGTTAACCAACTTCTAGACCTGCCTCTCTCCAACTTCTTGTTATGTGAGGTAATTATTTCCTATTATTTAAAGCCAATTTTAATTGGCTCTCTTGGCTGTTATTTGCAGCTGAAAGCACCCTCATTGAAACAGAGCTCAATTAATGTTCATAGAATTGAATTGCAATCCCCTAACTGATTTGCCAATTTACTTTGTAGACTGTGCCATGCTCACGAATAAGTGCAGAGGCTTGTAAAATCTCATTTCTGTGACCACGGCCACTCTGAGTTTCTTCT
>NW_005873001.1:40001-42490 GCF_000147115.1 Myotis lucifugus | reverse complement strand
TTCTTTTCTGCCATCCACCCCTGGGACAGCTTTGGCCAAAAACACCCGGATAAACTTTTTTTGGGCTGTTCCAAGCCAAACCTCCCCCTCTCAGGAAACATTTTCCCCCCATGTGGGAACATAAATCCCTGGGCTGTTGAATTCAATGGGACTTGTCAAAAGTCCCCCACAGGCAGTTATTATTTTTAATAAGCACATTTGTTACCCCCTTCCCCCGGGGATTTCTAAATAAGGGCTCCAGGGCCTTTCGCCAGAGTATTTTTTTTCTTGATGGGAATAGGATGGTGATGAGGCAAAGTGCTATTGGTAGGTTATGTATGGGAGCCCAGGTGGATGGGGTTTCACAACTTTCATTTTTTGTCATCTCCACAAGTATGTTATTGTCTTAATCTCTAGGGACCCAAATGACTGAAACAGTTCTTGTCCTAGAAGATCTTTAGAGTCATGAAGACAAATGTGAATTTCAATCCCTCCTCTGAGCCTTCACAGAGTTTTACTCAAAACATCTGAGTTTGTGACCGATGTGAAATCTTTACCCAGGAATCGGGGTTGTAAGGTTTCCCAGGCATCTAATCACGCTGACACATTACTGTGATTGGATGACTAGAGAAAGGTGAAGTTATTTTGATTAAGGAGTTTAGTTTGGTTACCTGTCTGAAATAGACATTGTCAGCACCTTGCCTCGTGTGAAATAGATCCTGCTGATGCACCACCTATCCCTTAACCTGGTATGAGTGTTGGCTGCTAATGGCTTATTGCTGTGTCTTTCTATAATTTATCTTGGTCAATAGGAGCAACCTCAATGGGAAATGACTAGGAGGGTATGGTCCTACAGCCAATGATCTATACTTATAAAAGGATAATATGCTAATTAGACCGGATATCTTCCGGACATCCATCTGGACAAAGCCACAGTGGCTGTGAGGGCCGAGGACTGGCGGCATGGGAGAGGGAGAAAAGCTGCCTGCACATGGTCCCAGGAGCCTGTGGCCGGCCTGGGCAAAGCCGCCTACCCACGGTCCCCTGTGGCTGCGGCTGGGTCCCAGGTGCCTGTGGCTGGTCAGTGGGAAGGAATCCTGGGTCCTGGGTGCCTGAGGCCAGCTGGAGGAGGGAATCTTGGGTCCTGGGTGTGGGGCTGAGGCAGAGGCAGTTAGGGGTGATCAGGCCGGCAGGGGAGCAGTTAGGGGCAATCAGGCCGGCATGGGAGCAGTTAGGGGCAATCAGGCAGGCAGGCAGAGGTGGTTAGGAGCCAACAGTCCCTGATTGTGAGAGGCATGTCCAACTGCCGTTTTAGGCCCAATCCCACAAGGATTGTCGCTCCTCCCTTTTCCCCCAGCCCCACCCTTTGTGCATGAATTTTGTGTACCAGGCCTCTAGTATGATATAAAAGTCTTGTCCTGCTGCCTTAAGGTAGGACAGCACTGTGATGCCATCCAAACTCCAGAATTTCCTATGGAATCAGACTGGAGCTAGACTGCAGCTGAAACCACATCTTTGTGCTGCCTCTTCTGTGTCCCTTACTTCTTTACCGGCTTTTCCTTAAAAAAGTAACCACTTATACAAGAATCCCCATCTCAGCCTCAGCAAAGGAGAAGGACTGGTTTTGTTGCGATACTCACTTCATTGCGGTGGTCTGGAACTGGACCCACAGCACCTCCGATGTATGCCTGTAGTTGGTTTCTAAATTCTCTTCCAAAACCAATCCTTCTAACAAGTCCTGGCTGAATGGAGCTAATGTCCCCTCACTGGACTGTGCATTCCTCAAGGTCTTGGAGCTCAGATGTCTAGTCATCCAACCCAACTGCCTAACAGGACCAGCTACACAATTTTCAGTGAAGGCTCATCAACCCCGGCAGAAACAATGCCGCCTGGTAGGTATGACACACAGGACACTGTAAATCAATGAGTAAGTCCACCTTACGTCAGTAAATCCCACGCCTCACCCACTTGTGTTTGTGTAAGTTTGCTGTAAGATTTCAACCACGTCCGAACAATCTCCTGGTGGCTGTGATGAGTCAGGTTCTGATGCATGCAGTCACGACCAGGGCCGGTTGGTGAGTCACATCCTTTGTGAAGGATGCTCTGGGGCAGAGAAATAGGCAGCCCTCCAAGGACACACTGCTGATTAGCATCTCCCCTGTGTGGTCAGTGCCCCAGGTCACAGGAACAGAGGGCCTAGAGGCGAGATCCGAGATCTGAAAGGTATTAAGGGATGCTTGCTCCACGGGGTAGCTCCTACTCTCTTTCTTCTTGGGTAGGAAAGATCAATCGCTCTACATATTCTGGCAGATGGACCTTTTGTCTCCCTCCACTCTCTGAGAAGATTCATTATGATGAGGCTTCTGCCATGGAAATGTCATCATTTGCCTCCAGTTCTTGGTGAAGTTTTGAAAATAAAGTTTTTGTGAGGGATGTGATACCCCCTGATATTCAAAAGGCTGCACCAGCTGGCATTATGCATTTCTGGTCAAGAACCAGAGGCTCCCAGG
>NW_005873001.1:12758-22389 GCF_000147115.1 Myotis lucifugus | reverse complement strand
TTTATTGAGTGCTTACCATGTATTTGTTCGTTTATTTAACAACTCTTTTTTTTAAAAAATATATTTTATTGATTTTTTACAGAGAGGAAGGGAGAGAGATAGAGAGAAACATCGATCAGCTGCCTCCTGCACACTCCCCACTGGGGATGTGCCCGCAACCCAGGTACATACCCTTGGCCGGAATCGAACCTGGGACCCCCCAGTCCGCAGGCCGACGCTCCATCCACTGAGCCAAACCGGTTTCGGCTATTTAACAACTCTTTTACAGCAGTTACTATGAGCCAGACAATGACCAAGTCACTTTACATACTTTAACTCATTTAGTTATCATGATAACTCCATTTACAAGATGGAGTTGGCATTTGTATAATTCCCATTTTACAGATGAGAAAGCTGAATCATCAGGAGGTTAAATAAGATATAGGGTTGAGAGTTGAACCTAAACAATCTAGTGCTGGGGTCTAGGCTTGCAACCATTACACCACAAGGCTTCCCTCTCAGAAACACTTCACTACGAACTCTAATAAGTGCATGAAGGGGTTAAAAATAATGTCTGCTTTCCCCACCACTTTGAGGTGAGGAGTTTGGTCTTGTTTCTGAACTGCAGGGTACAAGTGGGGATGACTTGTCTATAGGTCTTGGAAATGAGACATGAGCCAGCTCTCTAAGGCCATCCTATAAATGTCTCCCTTTAAATGCCTTTGAACTTGAGAAGAAAAACATTAACACCTGTCCTCACGGCACTTCATCTATAGAAAGACCCCAGGAGATGGCTGTTACTGTCGTTTCCGTGGAGCAGATGAGGAACCAGAAGCTCAGGACGGTGGGGGCAGCGTGCTGTAAGATCACAGCTGGAAGTGGTGACCGCAGGATTGGAACCTGGATTCTCTAGTTCTGAGGCCTGCATTCTGGCCCCAAGCACCAGGAATATTGTCCTGTATGTACACATATTGTCCCAGATCCTGCTCTTGCTTTCATCTGCTGGTCAAGGTGGAGGGAAAGTGAGAAGAACTGGTTAAACTGAGCATAGCTGCGTCAGGAGATGGTATTCATCTTATTCAGACACTGTCTATGGCAGTGGTTCCCAACCTTCTGGCCCTTTAAATACAGTTCCTCATGTTGTGACCCAACCATAAAATTATTTTCGTTGCTACTTCGTAACTGTAATGTTGCTACTGTTATGAATCGTAATGTAAATATCTGATATGCAGGATGGTGTTGTTCGACTGCCAAAGGGGTCGCGACCCACAGGTTGAAAACCGCTGGTCTACGGCATACAAAGGATTTAATTAACAAACAGTGTGCCCATCCTGATAATTAAAGCTCCTGAAAAATAACGACTTGGCCCAGAGGTATCATTACCTGAAACACAAGCTTAGTGTCTCTTTCAGAACAGTGATAATTTTTATGTCCTGCCATAAATGATCACTTAAGCAGCTTGGCATGAAAATAGGGCACAATGGCCCCTGTGCTTGTGGGGTTTGTGCTAGAAAGCTGAACTTTTTATTTATTTTTATTTTTTTTTATTGCTTAAAGTATTACAAAGGGTATTACATATGTGTCCTTTTTTTCCCCGCCCTTGACAATCCCCTGGCCTCCCCTACCCCCCAGTGTCTTATGTCCATTGGTTATGCTTATATGCATGCATACAAGTCCTTCGGTTGATCTCTTACCCCCTTCCCTCCTGCCCCCCAACCCTCCCCGGCCTTCCCGCTGCAGTTTGACAATCTGTTTGAGGCAGCTCTGCCTCTGTATCTATTATTGTTCAAAAGTTTATAATGGTCTCTATTATCCATGAATGTGTGAGATCATGTGGTATTTTTCCTTCATTGACTGGCTTATTTCACTTAGCATAATGTTCTCCAGTTCCATCCATGCCGTTGCAAATGGTAAGAGTTCCTTCTTTTTTACAGCAGCATAGTATTCCATCGTGTAGATGTACCACTGTTTTCTAATCCATTCATCTACTGATGGGCACTTAGGCTGTTTCCAGATCTTAGCTATGGTGAATTGTGCTGCTATGAACATATGGGTGCATATATCCTTTCTGATTGGTGTTTCTGGTTTCTTGGGATATATTCCTAGAAGTGGGATCACAGGGTCAAATGGGAGTTCCATGTTTTGTTTTTTGAGGAAACTCCATACTGTCTTCCATAGTGGCTGCACCAGTCTGCATTCCCACCAGCAGTGCACGAGTGTTCCTTTTTCTCCACATCCTCTCCAGCACTTGTCGTTTGTTGATTTGTTGATGATAGCCAGTCTGACAGGTGTGAGATGGTACCTCATTGTTGTTTTGATTTGCATCTCTCGGATGATTAGTGACTTTGAGCATGTTTTCATATGTCTCTTGGCTTAGAAAGCTGAACTTGATCTTGAAGCAAAATGCCCATCTGTACTGAAAACTTCCATGAACTCTCCACATTTTAATAAACAACGGATGCAAAAAGCTTGTATTGAAGGGAGGAGGAGGGAGCATAGGAGGTTTCTATGCTGGGTGGAAAAAGAGCAGATTGGTATAGATGGCTTTGGAAACCATCTGGGAGGCTCTTGTGGGTTGAATTGTGCCCCTCCCTCCACCTGAAAGGTATGTTGAAGTCCTAACTCATGATACCTGTGTGAGAGATCTTATTTAGAAATAGGCTCTCTACAGATGTAATTCAGATGCAAGTTATGAAAAGGTCATATTGGAGTAAGGTGGGCCCTTAACCAGTCTCACTGGTGTCCTCATATGAAAAGGAGGGGGGAAGGGAGAGAGAGAGAGAGAGAGAGAGAGAGAGAGAGAGAGAGAAAGGAATAAAGAAAGAAGGTCATGTGCAGGTGACAGAGGCAGACATTAAAGTGATACAAGCCAAGGAAAGCCAAGGGATTGATGACCACCACAAGAAGTGGGAAGAGGTAAGGATAGATTCTCCTTTACAGGTCTTGAAGGTGGTATATTTCTCAAATTTATCCATTTCTTCTATATTATCTAATTTATTGCCATATAATTACTCATGGTGTGCTTTCATAATTCTTTGTATTTCTGTGTTGGTTGTAATTGCTTTTCTTTCACTTGTGATTTTATTTATTTGGGCTGTCTCTTTTTTTAAAAAAATGAGTCTTGCTAGAGTTTTGTTGATTTTATTTATCCTTTCAAAGACCCAGCTTTAGTTTCATTGATCTTTTCTGCTTTTTATTTTTGTCCATATTGCATTTCTTTCTGTGCTGAGATTATGTCCTTCCTTCTACTTTGGGTTTTGCTTGTTTTTCTTTTTGTAGTTTTTTTTAGATTTTTAAGTTAGATTGTTTATTTGGTATTTTTTTCTGCTTCTTGAGGCAGGCTTATTTAGCTATGATATTTCCTCTTAGAATTGTTTTTCCTGCATCCCATAAATTTTATAAAGTTGTATTTTCATTTTTATTTGTATCAAGGTAGTTTAAGATTTTTTCTTTGGTCCATTGGCTGTTCAGTAGCATGTTTAATCTCCACATATCTGTTTTCTTTTTATAAATTGATTTCTAGTTTCATGCTATTGTGGTCAGAAAAATCATATTCTAGATATGATTTCAGTCTTCTTGAATTTATTGAGACTTGTTTTGTGGTCTAATATGTGGTACATCCTGGAAAATGTCCCATGTGCACTTGAGAAAAATGTGTAATCTGTAGTTCTGGGATGAAAAGTTCTATGAATGTCTGTTAAATCAATCTGGTCTAATGTGGCATTTAAGGTGCTTATTTTCTGATTGATATTTTGTCTGGATGAGGGAAATGGGTTAAAGTCCTTAGCTATTATTTATTACTGTTAATTTCTGACTTTTTTTCCCATCAATATTTGCTTTATATACTTGGTTACTCCTATGTTGGATGTGTAGATATTTCCAATTGTTATATGGTCTTCTTGGATTTATACCTTTATTATTATGTAATGTCTTTGTCTCTTTTTATTTTCTTTTCCAATATATTTTTTCTGATATGAGTATTGCTACTCCAGCTTTCCTTTCATTTTTATTTGCATGGAATATCCTTTTCCATCCCTTTCACTTTCAGTCACTGTGTGTCTTTCAATCTAAAGTGAGTTTCTTATAGGCATCATGTTGATGATCTTTTTTAAAAAAAAATTAGCCATTCTGCCACTCCATGAATTTTGATTGAAGCATTTAACCTATTTACAATTAAAGTAATTATTGGTAGATATATACTCACTGTTTTTGGTATTCTGTTTTTTTTTTCTTGATCTCTTTCCTTTTGATTTGTTGGTAGGTTTTTTGTTTTTTTGTGTGTATTTTGTTTGGGTTCCTTTTTATTTTTATTTTTTGTAGGTTTTTGGTTTATGGTTATCATGAGGTTTATACAGAGTGTCCAAAAAAAGTATACATACTTTAAGAGCTGATAGCTCAATTTTGAAAATGAAATGTATTTTAATAAACACTGCCTTTATAATTATTCAGTGTGTGTGCATACATTTTTTGAACACCCTATGTATATATCCTCCTATATTTATAGCAGTTATTTTAAGCTGATAGGTGTTTAAGTTCAAATTCTGAAAGTACTGAGCTTTTACATTTAACATTTACTTTAGTGTTTCTTGTAAAGCTGGTTTAGTGGTGGTGAACTCCTTTTGTTTTTATTTGTCTGAGAAGCAGTTTCTTCAGTTCTTAATGATAACCTTGCTGGGTTAGTATTCTAGATTGTAGGTTTCTTTCTTTTATCACTTTAAATGTTTCTTGCCACTCCAGTAGGGCCTGTAGGGTTGCTGCTGAGAAATCAGCTGATAAATTTATGGGTTTCCCCTATATATAACTTATTATTTCCCTCTTGCTGCCTTCAAGATTGTCCACTCCTCCTTAACTTTTGCTATTTATAATTACACTTGAGGTCTCTCGGCCTGGCCTGTGCCCTCTCCCAATCCAGGACAAGCTTGAGGAATGTCAGAGTCAATTTCAGCCCGATCCCCACAGGCCAGGCCAAGGGACCTCACTGGTGCACGAATCGGTGCACTGGGCCTCTAGTATGCATATAAGATCTTTGGTTAATCTCTTTCTGCCCTCCCTCCTATCCCCTTTCCTCTAAGATTTATCAGTCTTTCCCATGTTTCCATGCCTGTGCGTTGAGCATCTGCCCCCTGGTGATCAGTGTGCATCATAGCTACCAGTTGAATGGTCATTTAGGCTTTTATATATATAGATTATGTCTTTGTGTGGGCCTCTTTGGGTTCATCTTGTTTGGAACTTTCTTTTCTTCTTGGATTTGGATGTCTATTTTCTTCCCCAGATTAGGAAAGTTTTCAGCCATTATTGCTTCAAATATACTTTCTGCCCATTTTCCTCTCTCTTCTTCTTCTGGAATCTCTATAATGAGAATTAGAGCACTTGTTGTTGTCCCAGAGGTCCCATATGATATCCTAATTTTTAAAAATTCTTTTTAAATTTTGCTCTTCTGCTTAGGTCATTTCCACTATTCTGTCTTCCAGGTTGTTAATCCATTCTTCTTTTTAAACAAATCTGATGTTGATTCCTTCTCACATAGTCTTCATTTCAGTTATTGTAGACTTTATCTCAGATTGCTTCTTTATTATATTTCCTAACTCTTTTGGAAGTGTTCCCTGGGTTTCTCTATTCTGTTGTCAAGTTTGTTGAGCATCCATATGACTGTTTCTTTGAATTTTTTATCAGGAAAATTACTTATCTCTGTTTCATTAGAGTTTTCCTCCATTTTTCTTATTCCTTAATTTGGGGCATATTTTTCTATTTCCCCATTTTGTCGGACTTTACTGTGTGTGTTCCTGTAAATTAGATGATGTAGCTATCTTCCCCAATCTTGAAAAAGCGGTCTTGGGTAAAAATCACCTCTGTGTAGACTGTATACTAGTGGTTTTTTCAGGTTCATTGGAGTGAGGGTGGGCATGTACAGTGCCCAGGGTGTGACCTGTCCAGTAGGAGCTGGTTCAGTCAGGGCTTCCCTGTCCTGTGGGGCCAGGTGTCCTGTAGGCTTGTTCTACAGAGCTCTGTTGATTCTACTCTTGATTCCAGTACAACAGCTTGGTATGTGTTTGTGGCTCACTCTGTGGTTTTGATTGTCTGTTGCTGGTCTAGGCAGGGAGTCCTGTGAAGACACATGCCACAGCATCACTCTGCCCTCTCCTTCCTACACCCTGCAGGGCTTCCCACTATGTGCATGGCTTGTCCTATTATTTTGATTGACTGCTGGGAAAGCCTGGTCTGAGCCAGACTATCCCATGGGTGCAATCACTGTGGCACTCTGATTCCCTTTCACTTCAGGTGGGACTGCCCAGCATGCATGCTGTGGCTCTCTAGTGGTTTTGCTTTTCCTCCAGCAAGGCAGCCTAGTGGGTGTATGCAGCTGTGGCCTGGTATGGGTGAGCCTAAGCACCCTGTTGGGTCTGCTGGATCTAGCTCTTGTTGGGGGACCCTGTGTACACCTCCTATGGCACCCTCATGTTCCTACTGGAGCTAGCTCCAGGGCACATGACTGGGGACACACTATTGCACCTTGCAGATTGGCAAGAACACTGGGCTAGAGCTCCTGCTCATGCTGTCCAAGTCTAGGGGGAATGTAAATGATGGCATTCGCCAGCTCCTTTGATTCTGATGGGTCCCCTCATCTTCTCATGTGGTCTCTCACTTCTTTGTTGTGTAGAAGCTATTCAGTTGTCTGGTTATCTCTCAGGAGAAATTGTTCTAACTATAGGTGTGCATTCAGTGTGTTCATGGGAGGAAATGAGCTCTGCATTCTCTTAAGCTGCCATCTTGGACTTGCTTTCTACACTTTCATATTGCATCCCACCCCTCACCCCTCAGCCCTGGCTATTACTAATATTTACCCCATCCCTATGATTTTGTCATTTTGAGAATGTTATATAAATGGAGCCATACTGTGTGTAACTTCTTGAGATTGGCTTTTTTTCCCCCACTCAGTATCATGAAAAATATTTTTGAACTCTCCTGTATGCTGGGTGCCATGCCAGAAACTGGGTGCAAAGAAGTCAAACCCTTCACTTTAGCTTCTGCTACTCAATTTGCTGGTTTGCTTGATTACTGGTGGGAAAACATTCCCAAATTGAAAAAGAAGAGACCATTTTCCTGGTGTCAAACTGCCTCCTTTCACATTGGCTTATGTTTTCAATCCATTTTATTCCTCAAGCCAAACATCCTCAATATTGTTATTAAGTAGTCTATGGAGAGGCTATGTGACGGAAAAAGATCTGCGGTGGCAATATTTTAATTTGAATAGCTGTACAAACACCAAATTACCCTTTATTGCAATGGTAGCCCGGGAGCCTTAATTGAGACTTTCTGAAGGTTGGCTACTTTTGTGTTTCCACCTACACCCATCATAGCTGTGTGTTTTGGTGCATTTATGTACAAAAGTTAATTCCCTGTGACTTGATCTACTGCAGGAAAGTGGGGAAAAAAAAGGAATAAGTTGGTATGTTATCTGTTTGAAATGTACTGAGAGAACTTTTCAGTTTATGAAAGTACAAGGCAGAGCATGGACCAGCTGCTTATTTTGCGGAAAGGTTATGACCCTGATAAATTGGTCCCTAGCCGCCTCATTGCTACCAAGAAGCTTTGTGTCCTGAACAAGTCAACAACTCCTTTGGACCTCTTCTGTGAAGAGAGGGCTTTGGACTATTTAAACTGCAAGGTCTTTTATAGATGGGAAAAATAATTCTGTTTTTGTGTTTTGTGACCCTGGTTTATATAATTATCACATCTCAGAACACCAAAACTAGGGCTTCTTTATAAAAACCATTGGAGGCCCTTATTGTCCCATTCATTACCCAGTTCCCAAATCTACCTGCATCACTACCCACTTACATCGTCTTAGTCTTACTGTGCTACCCCTCCCGCCCCCCTTCTTTGTGTGTTAATCCTCACCTGAGGATATTTTTCCATTGATTTTTAGGGAGGGTGTAAAAGAGAGGGAAAGACAGAGAAACATCGATGTGAGAGAAACACACTGATTGGTTGCTTCCTGCACAAGCCTGGACCAGGGCCCAGGCTGGGGAGGAGCCTGCAACCCAGGTATGTGCCCTTGACCAGAATCGAACCCGGGGCCCTTTGGTCCACTGAGCCAAACCGGGTAGGGCCTGTGCTCCCCTTGAATGAGTGTCCTCACTGCTATCAAAGGCCCAACTCTCTCTGAATGCTTTAGGGGCTTTAAAGTCTTTGTTCTAGCACCTCTCTCTCCTGCATCATTTTCTCTTCTTTTCCTGGCTTGTTGACGGCAACATATGAATGAGTTCTTGCTTATTTTAAAAAAGAAACAGCCCTCCTTCGATGTCATGTCTTCCCCCAGCTGCCACCTATTCCTCTTCCTCCCCTAACTGCAAACATTTTGGGAATCATTTACACTTGCTGTTTCCTGTTCCTTACCTGCCATTCCCCCTCCAGCCACTTCCAACTGGCCGCTGTGTTCAACAAGCCAATGAGACACGTGGCAAAAGGGCCATGTGACCCTTTTCTGTCTTCCTCTTGGTGACTTCTCAGCGTCTTTGATCTCCCTCTTTCCTGAATCATTCCTATCTGGGCTCTGCTGTGCCACATTCTTAGGGCCATTCCTCCTTTTTCTCCTTTGCTGGCTCTCCCTTCTCAGGGTTTGGTCCTGAGTCCTTTTTACATCTCTCTCTACACACAGTCTCTAGAAGTTCTCATCTAGTCCTCTGGCTTTAAAAACGAATTCTGATGAGTCACATGTGCATATTATGACCCAGTCCTTTCTCTTAGCTCTAGATTTTTGTATGTAATAGTCTACCTGGCATCTCTACTTTCGTATTTCATAGACATCTCAAACTTACATGTGTAAAACAAAGTTCTAACTTTTTCCTTTCCTCATCTTCACAGTGTCTTCCCTACCTAGTTTCTCAAACCATCATGCTAGGTTCTAGGCCCAGATTGAATTCTCCCCTTTATCTCATTTACCACATGAAATCCAAATCATTCGGGTTTAATCTCCTGAATGCATTGAAAGTTTTTCCATTTCACCATCTCCACCCTTGTTTCTCTAGCTAGTGTCAACACCAAATCTCATCTGGCTATTGGAACACATCCTAACTGATCTCTTTGACTTTCGCCTACACTTCATTGTCTACATTCATTTTCATGCATCACCCTGTAATAACCTTTTTTTTCTTTTACTTATTGTACTTGTTTATTAATGGTGTTTCCTCCACCATTTCCCCCGAGGTCACCGGCTTTTTCTTCCTTGTTTATCACTCTCTTATTTTTAGAACAGAAAGTAGAACATTTTTGAATAAAATAAATGAATAAATGAAGCTGAAAGGAAGTCTTTTTTCCATCTTTATTGATATAGTTGACATGTAACATTGTGTCAGTTTAAGGTGTACAATGTGTTGACTTGATATGTTTATATATTACCACTGTATCATGTCACATAATTACCATTTCTTTTTTTTTGTGTGTGTGGGGAGAACACTTAAAATCTACTCTTTTAGCAGTTTCCAAGTATATAATGCAGTATTATTAACTATAATCACCATGCTGTATATTAGATCCCCAGAACTTATCCATCTTATAACTGAAGTTTGTATTCTTTTACCAATATCTCCCCATTTCCCTCTCCTCCTAGCCCCCGGTAACCATCACTCTCCTCTGTTTTTATGAGTTTGGC
>NW_005873001.1:9790-11286 GCF_000147115.1 Myotis lucifugus | reverse complement strand
CATAGCAGGTCCCAGTGGCTACTTTCTCCTTTCCAGGACCTTCTGCAGGCCTCTCTTCAGGAACCTAGTTCCCGTGTGTGTGCCCTGCCCGGAGGTTCCATACCCAGCTCTGCTTCTTGCAGTTCTCTTTTCCAATTAGCTTTCTCATGGCTCCTCAGGCTGGCTGTTCTACTAGAACAGGCGTGGGCAAACTACGGCCCACGGGCCGAATCTGGCCCGTTTGAAATGAATAAAACTGAAAAAAAAAAGACCGTACCCTTTTATGTAATGATGTTTACTTTGAATTTATATTAGTTCACACAAACACTCCATCCATGCTTTTGTTCCGGCCCTCCAGTCCAGTTTAAGAACCCATTGTGGCCCTCGAGTCAAAAAGTTTGCCCACTCCTGTACTAGAAAGTAGTCTGATAAATTAATTCCATCTGGGCCAAAATGACGGCTAGTGTTTAAAAGTGTTACCGCAGTGGCATTTTCATAGAGGTCTGGTGGAGAGGCAAGGTTTGAAAGTAGAGGGTCATTTTGCTCTTGGTGAAAATCCCAGCCCAGTGACAGGTTGGGGTGGGGGTATTTTGGGGCCAAGGGGCCTTCCTAGAGCCTGTGAATCATCCAACAGGTTGTTGCTGTCTCAGCTCTGGCATAGGACAGGCCCTGCATGCTTACAAATTACCTGGGAGGTAATTTGCTGGTGATGAGGATGTTCCCATTGAATAGTGGGAAGATCATCTGTGTGCACATCTGTTCTTCATTTGGTCCAGGGGACTTGAAGATGGGGAGGTCTGCCCCAATCTCAGGTAAAGGACTGACGCAGCTGTTCACCAGAAACCAGCCAACCCTGAACGCTCAGTTATCCAGCACTTGACTGTGGGCTGCTTTCTCCAGCCAGAGGAGAAGCCCAGAAAAAGCTATCAATTTCTAGTCAAGGTCCGTTGGAAACTGACTTAAAAAGAAACAGCCAGCTTATATGTTAAGGTCATGCCTGGTTCACCCTAGGATTGTTGTTGATGTTGCTCTTTGACAGACATATGTGTGTATATGTGTGTGTGTGCATCCTATATAATAAAAGCATAATATGCAAATTGGCCGTAAGGTGGAAAGACAGATCAGTGGGGGGACTGAGGAGCAGGCGGTGCCAGGCCAGCCAAGGTGTGTGTCAGCGAGCAGAGGGAGGGGACAGTGATTGGGGGATGGCAGCAACCAGCAGCAGTAGAGGGGTTATTGGGGGGGGGGAGTAGGGCCAGCCGTCCATCCCCTGATCAACCCACCCAGTCGCCTCCCACAGAGGGAGGCCAGACTGCCCAAGGGAAGTAGGCCTAAGCCATCAGTCGGACATCCCCCGAGGGCTCCCTGGCTGTGAGAGGGTGCAGGCTGGGCTGAGGGACTCCCCCATCCCCTGAATGCACAAATTTTTGTGTACTTGGGCCTCTAGTATATATCTATATAACCTTTAATTTTTGGAATCATTTGATTTAAAAAAAATTGCTACGATACTACAGAGT
>NW_005873001.1:8407-9690 GCF_000147115.1 Myotis lucifugus | reverse complement strand
CTTTAGACTTTTGGAGCCATACTTTTGCCCCAGAGAGGAAAATTGTTTATTTATCCAGCATGAACCTACTATGTTCCCAGGTACTGTACCAGGCACTAGGGATAGAACAATGAAGAAGACAGACCTGGCCCTGACTTCAGGCGTCTTCTGGTCTAGCTTAGTGGTTTTTAAAGTGTTTTCCCATCAACATCATATGAGAACTTGTTAGAAATGCATATTCTCAGGCCCCATGCCATACTAGGAGCAGCAGGTCTAGGGGAGGGGCCAGCAATCTGTATTTTAAGAGGCCTTCCCAGAGTTCTGATTGCCTGGCCAAGTTGGAGAACCCCTGTCTAGTGGGGAAGAACTAATACTAGATGAATAATTTCAAATATGTGCCGATTTCACCATGGGAGGCAGGGAGTTGAGGACGCTTGCCTTGTTGAGAGTGTCGGAAAAGCCTGGCTGAGGAAGGGGTGTGTGAACTGCCTTCTGCGGGATGAGGAGGAATGAGCCAGCTGGCGTGGTGGCAATGTGTTCTAGGCCGAGGCGCTGTCTGGAACCAGGGTGAGAGAGGCCGGGCATGTTCAGTCTGGACTCTCAGCCACTGTACTATTGTGAGTCGGAAAGAGTAGTCTTGGGTCCAAATCCAGCTTAATTAGAAAATCTAACTAGCTCGCTGCATTTCCTCAACATTAAAAAAAATCAAATCGATGTTGCATGTAGAGGATTCTCTGATCAAGGCAGAGCTTTGCCACCAGGGATGAGAAACCCATTGTGGAGCTGACTCTACTTGCAGTAGCTCTGATAGTCTGCTGTGCCCACTCGACTTTGCTGACTTCAAATCCTTTCCTATAAAATGAGAGGCTTGCACTGGCTCCTTCCAGCCATTTCCCTTTTGATTTCATGATCTGCAATTAGCTATAAATGTCATTGTACTGCTATTTACTTTAAAAAAGTACATTTATATTCATTTCCTTCAGTAGCTAATTCTACACATTGCCTATGGTGACTTTAAGAGAGCTTTCTTATTCTTCCCTCTGAAATTGCTGCTGTAAGTTAATCCCACAAGAATATATTACTTGCTCTAATGATCTGGTAATTATTAAGTAATGAAATGGCCAACTGTAAGCATATTATTAAGAGCATTTTCTGTATGGAACATTTTTGTCATGCAATTAGAAGTGTTACTTATATTTTAGTAATGCATAAGAGGTTACATGCTGAGGAGCATGAAAATAGAGCAATATCCTTCCATCCTCTGCTGAAATAAGTCTTAAACCCACATGTAAAAAAAGCCCTCG
>NW_005873001.1:3319-6170 GCF_000147115.1 Myotis lucifugus | reverse complement strand
AAGAAACTAGTGTATTGCTTGTTATTCCTGTCACAGTCAACCATCTCTGGCAGGAACAATACTGTTCTTGAACTGTTTTTTTTCCTGTGTTGCATGGTTGATCACATCATTACTTCAAATCTAATGTAATCAGACATCTTACTTGTTGTCTGATTCTGATGTAACTACTTGTTTGCCCAAGGCAGTCTTCATAAGTTCAAGTTTTCAGTTCTGGGGAGTAACATTGCTAAGAGGGGAGACCTGGAGTACTGTGGCCATCCCATTCTATTCCAAAGTGATACTTGAGATCCCTAAATTTGCTAAATTAGGAGCAGACTGTATTTGTTTACTGTTTAATTTGGCATTCCTTGCTATGCCATTCCATTTCACTCTTTCCATGCTATTCCATTTTATTCTGCAAACATATCTGGAGTATGGCAATGGACTGAATATTTATGCCTCCTTTAAATTCATATGTTGAAATCCTTATCTCCAATGTGGTGGTTTTAGGAGGTAAGGCCTTTGGGAGGTAATTAGGAGGTCTTTGGAGCCCTCATAAATGGATTAATGCACTTATAAGAGAGACTCCAGAGAACTCCATTGCCCCTTCAGCCATGTGAAGACCCAGTGAGATGGCTCTCACCAGACACTGAATCTTATGGTGCCTTGATCTTGGTCTGTGCACCCTCCAGCACTGTGAGAAATAAATTTCTGTCGTTTATAAGCCACCCAGTCTATAGCATTCTGCTATAGCAGCCTCCATGGACTGCCCTAAGACAATGCTAGGTATTGATGATGCATGGGGATCAGGTTAGAGATGTCCTCTGCCTCACCTAACCTGGTGTCCAGTGGGGAGATAGACAGGGAAACAGTGCGAATGGGTAAACCTAGGGAAGGGAACTGCAAGGGGCCCGGGTTGCTGTGGGGATGGGGTTTGACACACGTTTCAAAGGAGGTACCTGGAGGGAGCGACTGCTTAGTTGTTTCCTGAGAGAGGAAAAAGAAACAGCCAGGCAAAGGGCATTTAGGCACCCAGGAGGAGTAAGCAAGTTAAAGACGGGCCCAGATTCTTAATTTTTCTGCTTATTTTTGGTCTCTTTGCAAAAGACTCAGCTTGCTTGTGGCTTGAGATCCCTAAATTTGCTAAATTAGGAGCAGGCTGTATTTGTTTAATGTTAAATTTGTGTTTCTCCTCATGTAACTGGGCAACAAAGAATGGCTTGTTATTAAGGGATGGGTGACGTTCAGAGAGCTCAGGGTGTGGGAGGCTTACCAGAAGATACCAAGTGTTATTTCATATATCAGTTCAAATAGCTTCCTCTCCCAAAGCTGTCAGAAGTGGGTGTGGCAGATAATCAAGACTTCTTGAAAAAGGCAGGGTTATGGTTCTTATTAAGGTGCAATGACTTGTCCAGAAGTATTATTCCTACTTAGGATGGAATTTAGATTGTTGTTAAAGATTGAACTGCCCCGACCCACATAATTTGATGTTTAATATTCATGTTCAGTTTCGATGACTTTAGTTCAAACAATAGTGATAACTTTGGTGTTGATGGATGTTAGTTCTAGAACAGAAAAAACACAGTTGATTTTCTGAGCCCTTTGAGTCTCTAGTATTTTGGAACATCACACTCAGAAATTAGTTAGTGAAGCGTGGCTCTTGAGACACCTTTAACAAATGAACTGATTTTAAAGTGCTAAGGAGAATAAAAGACTTCTCAAAGTTTTCTCCCTCCTTTTAAACATATAAAATACTCCATGTATTTGGTAAAAGACTCAGGTTAAATGAGCAGCAGTCAACTCTGAAGGATAAAAGAGGTGGTACCTTTAATATAACTATCCACTTGACAAGCCTGAAAGGCAAATAATTCTATGATTAAAGATTTTGGCAATTCAGACTGTTACTGATGTTTTATGAATGAAAACGGATGTATAATTTCAATTAAGATAAAAGCAGCTCACCCCTTCGATTCAACAAAAAGTGATATTTGGACGATTTTGCCTTTAAATCAAGTTTATTAAAGTTGTGGCTCTCACTTGGTCAGTTGGAATTGATCAGACATAGCTTTTTCTGTAGTATAATCTTTCAACTTTAGTTTTTGGATTTATTACAAACTAGAGGCCCAGTGCACGAAAATTCGTGCACTGGGGTGGGGGGGGGGTCCCTCAGCTCGGCCTGCCCCCTCTTTCAGTCCGGGAGCCCTCAGGGGATGTCCTATTGACAGCTTAGGCCTGACCGGGCCAATCAGGGGAAGGTGCCACCCCCATGACCCCCCTGCTGCTGCCACTGCCAGCCACCGAAGCTGCAGGCACTTGGCTCTCACTTCTTAGTGCTGGCCCCCCCCCCACTGGTGGGGGAGGGGCTGTGGGAGGTTGAGGCACAGCAGGTCGCACCCCTTCTAGCTTCTGTGGAGATGTGACGCCGGGACCAGGCCCGTGCCACTGCCTCTGTGGCTGCCTCTGTGGAAGGGGCAGCACTGGGACTGGGACTGCACAGCCCCCTCTCCCGCTGCCTCTGCAGAAGGGGCTGTGATGCTGGACTGGCCCATGCCATGGCCTCTCCTGTGCCGCCGGCCCTTGGCCCTTGCAGCTGCTGTGGCTTTGTCCGGAAGGATGTCTGGAAGACATCCGGTCTATCTGGTCTAATTAGCATATTACCCTTTTATTAGTATAGATACGCCCCACTGGCTAGGATTATGACCAATTTTCCTTTAGTAAATGAAACCCTCTCCTATGCAGCCCTGCTGAACTGTCTCTCATTAGAAAGCAGAACAGACCCAGGTCAACATATGGGGACAAGTTTGTCTTGACTGGTCTGCTGTCTTCTTTGGTCACCTCCTCCATTTCAGGGCTCTCATTCTCCTCCCTAAAT
>NW_005873001.1:0-1947 GCF_000147115.1 Myotis lucifugus | reverse complement strand
AGTTTCTGCTCAGCCACGTTCCAGCCTATTTTAGGCTGTGAATTTGAAACGGTTCAGTAGTGGATGGAGTCCTATAATGCCTTGGCGGACTTAGATTAGGAAAAGTGACCTTTGATATTCAACAGGTAAATTCATACCGTTCCCACCTGCCTCCTCAGTGGTTTTTATTTTCATAACCACACACTAGCTCTTTCTCTGGTGTGTCCTTGTGGTGCTATCTGTGGGCCACAGAGTGGGCTGACCTGCAATCAAAGAAAGAGATTAATTGAAATGAGGCTCGCCTGAGCCCAGCGGAGCCAGCCTTTGGAAAGCAGGGCTCAGAAAGGGGAGGGGGCCCAAGAAACGTTTTCCTGCTTTGCCCTGTACCAGCTTTCTCCTTGGAAAATTCCCATGACCTCTACTGATGTTAATTAAACTCAGAGCGAGAGAAGCAAGTCTGCATGTTATTCTGCCCAGAGGGTAAAAAAGATCTTTAATTGTGAGGAAGGAACAACAGCGATGTATGTTGGGGAACCGAGAGGCTTATACTCTGATTAGGAAATGTGGGAGTTTCTTACCTTCCTGAATGTTGTCACTTCATCTGCTGCCCCTTTTCTAGGCGATGGGTTGAGTAGTGCTGGGGAATTTGCTTCTACTTTTCTTGTGATTCTACCTTTAGAAGAAGAAAGAGCTGGGATGAGTCATCCTTCATTTCTGTTAGTGTGTTATTTCCAGTGTTATCCACGTGCAATATAACTCCTAAGTATATGCTCCTTGTAACCAAGTTAAGAAATAGCTAAGTATGCAGAGTAAAGTATGAGAGCATCTATTTACCACTCTGATTCCTTTCTCACTCAATCATCTTCTGTGAACACTCCTTGTATTAAATTAACTCTGGATTTTGACTTCTTCTGAATCACAAATGCGTTTTTGTCATACATCACGTTGTCATCTGCTTTCTCTGGGTTTGGATCTTGTCAGCTTTGAACCTATATGCTTTCTATATTTACGGAGACCTGGAATTTCTGGCTCTCTGAAAGCTTAAATTTTTACCCGGCAAATAGTACCCAAAACAATAAACAATGCTGCAGATTTTTTTGTTGTTGTTGTTCAGTAACTTCTATGTTATTTTATGGAATTTTGAGTAGGTAGGATGGTGGTTGCATATGCTTACTCTCCATTTGACTTACTCTCGTCATCTAAATTTGGAGATGAGGCTTAGTTTGCTTAAATGATTTGACTGTAACTGCACTGTGTGCCTAGAATAATGTCTGCTAAAGGTAGTCAGTAAAAGTTAGCTGGTAAATGGTTAAAGAGCTCAGTCAAGACTGAAATTAGGTTTTTCAAGCCTTAGTTGTTTACTCCTTCATGATAACATACTGAATCAAAGTTTTTTTTTTTAATAAATTAAAAACATTTCTTGGCAGGACACTCTTACTTAGAAGGTAGATATTTTAAACATAAGATCATGGTTTAAACAGCTATATGAATTAACGTAGACTTGCATTACCATAGTCTAAAAAATTTGCCCAGGCCCAGGAGAAATTAGCCTCTGAAAAAGTACAGTTCTGAGTAGAAATCGATCATGCAATTAGAAGCTCGTGTACAACTCTTTGCTTTCTATATTTTTTTTCTGACACTTTGAACACGAGGATAATGCTAATCACTTCTGTCTTTCATTACCGAGTTGTTTGAACTTATAACACTGACTTAGCACAAATAAAGCCAGTGAGCCAAAGGCAATATTTTGATGTTCCTCATAGCAGAAACATTAAATGAACTGTGGAGGGAAGTGCATGGATTTGAAATTATCTGGGGTTGTCTGTGGACTTGAGCTAAACTCTGCTAACCTATGATTGATGAGTTCTTTCATTTATTGAACAAATATTTATTGAGCACCTACTATTTGCCAGAACTTGGCGTACATAGAATCTTAGGAATATAGCAGCGAATGAAATAAACATGGTT
>NW_005873000.1:5008-33062 GCF_000147115.1 Myotis lucifugus | reverse complement strand
CAATCCCCCTCCATGGGCCTTGCTCTGTGTGTGATAGGGTAGAGCAACAACCTCCCCATTGGTCCTGCCCTGAGTGTGACAGGGTGCAGCGCCCCAACCCCTTGATCCGCCCTGCTCTGTGTGTGACAGGGGGCGGTGTCCCAGCTCCCCTATCGGCCCTACTCTGTGAGTGACAGCGGGGAGCTCCTCAACCCCCTGATGGGCCCTGCTCTGTGAGTGACAGGGGGCAGCGCCCCAACCCCCCTGATGGACCCTGCTCTGTGAGTGACAGGGGGCAGCGCCTCAACCCCCTGATCGGCCCTGCTCTGTGCGTGACAGGGGGTGGCGCCGCAACCTCCCCATTGACCCTGCCTTGAGTGTAACAGGGGGCGGTGCCCCAACCCCCCCAATCAGTCTACCCTGAGCGTGACTGAGGGTGGCATCACAACCTCCCGATCCGCCCTGCTCTGTGCATGACGGGGCGGCGCCCCAACTCCCCAGTCGGCCCTGCTCTGAGCCTGACCAGGGGCTGCACCTAGGGATTGGGCCTGCCCTCTGCCACCCGGGAGCAGGCCTAAGCCAGCAGGTCGTTATCTCCCGAGGGGTCCCAGACTGCGAGAGGGCACAGGCCGGGCTGGGGGACCCCCCCCGGCCAGTGCACAAATTTTTGTGCACCGGGCCTCTAGTGTAACAAATAAAAAGAAGGGCTCCACCCACCCTGAAAGTTTAATTTTAACACTTCAGTTCTTTAGGAAAGTCTGCCGCATAAAAAAATAAATCTGTATACTTGACATACATCTTATTATTAACCACTGTCTTTTTCTTTGACTTTCAAAGTAAAGGTAAGCATGGGAACCTGTTTTATCGAAGCCACAGCAGCTCGCCCCTGGGGAACTGGCAGCTGAGGATGGGGTTTAAGTCGTCCAGGCGGTAGTGGTGCTTCACTCGCCAAGATGTTCACGGTGGAGACGCGGTGGGGACCGCCAAGGAGCCCGAGTGTGTCATTAGAAGAAGCAGAACCACGGCCACCATCTGTTCCACTGAACGAAGCCATTCTCGAGACACCAATGGCCACAGTGAGAAACAACCTCAGGTTTAAGAAATCCCAGGATTTCTCTTTCTCTCCACGGCAGGGGCCACCTGCAGTCTGATTTTACCCTTTAACCACCTTTACCTTGAACAGCTGCTGCCGTGCCCGGACCAGCTGCCCCCTTCCCAGGTGTGGGGGGGGGGGGGTTGTTGGCCTCATGCTGGGGCTCCCACAGGAGCTCGCACCCGGAGTTCCTTAGCTCTGCCCTTGAATCCCAAGTGCAACCAGACTCGCGTGCACCCCCGTCTCACCCCGGCGGCTCTGCAAGCACAGCCCCGCGTCCTGCACCGACCAGGCTGCAGGTCCAGAAACGACAGAACAGAACTCAGCATCTGCCCTGTTTCTGGGGAGACTGACAACCCTCAGCAGGCGAGTTCCTGCCGAGCATTTCCCAGGCCCAAATCCGCCCAGATATTACCGTCGTCTTTCTCACCATTTTGTTTGATGGCGAGCAGGCTTAAAATGCAGGTGGGTGTGTTTAATTTATATTTTTGTACTAAAAAGTTGCGTTTTATGACAATATAGTACTAGGAACCTTAACCTCACATGTATTTTCTAAATTTTTCTTAAAAATGTTTTGGTTGGGGGGGGGGGGATTTGAAACCTAGAAATAGTTTATAACAGACATGAATTTACTGCAAGTTGTAGAATGCTGGCTCAATCTTCCTAAAGTTTTATTATAATATTAGATATTAAGAGAACTTGAGAAATAATAACATATTAAGACATTTCTTCACAAATATTGGCTGGTGCTACACTTGAAAATAAACAATACAGTAATAAAATACATGATCTGAAGAGTTTGCTAAACATTAAACGTATTATTTATGTAAAGAATAATGCCCAGAAATGTAAATTTTATGCTACTTGCTTTAATTAGTAATACAGTAGAGTGGGAAAATATGTAACAAATATTAATATTTATAAGTCTAGAAATGAAGAAGTTTCCTTAGGAGGCCAAGTTTCCACAAAAGCTTTTATTACTCTTACTGAGAAAAAATGATGATAAACTTTCACAAATGTAATCACTTAGGCTCAATCTACTTGACTACCTCCGTTCTGCTGGCAGAATAATTTTATTATTATGGTTATTCTGTTTGCACATTATCGGTGAAGTGTGGAATCAGCTAAAAGTCACAGACAACTGTGATTTTTTCCAGGATTGTGAAGTTTGGGTTTATGAGTGCCATTAATCTCAATGCCAACCGTCCACAACATGCCAGTTTCTTAGTGAGTTTTCCAGTTCAGTGTTCCTGTTTATGCCCTAGACATCTGTCATGCTGCTACATGGTCTTCTTTTTTAAAGAGAATATTTTTATTTTATTTTATTACTTTTTTAGAGAGAAAGAGGAAGGGGGAGGGGGGAGGAAGAAACCTCCATTTGTTGTTCCACTTGTTGACGCATTCATTGGTTGAGTCTTTTTTTTAAAATATATTTTATTGATTTTTTTACAGAGAGGAGGGGAGAGGGATAGAGAGTTAGAAACTTCGATGAGAGAGAAACATCGACCAGCTGCCTCCTGCACA
Source organism: Myotis lucifugus (assembly GCF_000147115.1). NCBI lineage: Eukaryota > Metazoa > Chordata > Mammalia > Chiroptera > Vespertilionidae > Myotis > Myotis lucifugus. The sequence goes on along the minus strand of NW_005873000.1, from coordinate 30,466 downwards.
CTCCCTACCGGGGATGTGCCCGCAACCAAGGTACATGCCCTTGACCGGAATGGAACCTGGGACCCTTGAGTCCACAGGCCGACGCTCTATCCGCTGAGCCAAACCAGTCAGGGCCATTGGTTGATTCTTGTATGTGCCCTGACCAGGGCTGGGACCTGCAGCCTTAGCATATCGGGACACGCTCTAACCAACCAGCTACCCAGCCAGGGCTCCTTGGTCTTAATAATTAGAAATGTTAACTACCCTGAGCACCGGTGCTATTCGCCACGGAAGCACCTGAACTTGACTTCACTATTGCCCACCTGCTAGTTGTATAGCCTGTTTCAGTTTCTTTGTTTTGCTGTGCTGGGAAACACCAAAATGAATATTTTCCAGCAAATAACTCTTTAAATAAAAAAAAAATCCTTACCCGAGGATATTTTCCCATTGATTTTTAGAGAAAGTGGAAGAGAGAGGGAAAGACAGAGAGAAACATCGATGTGAGAGAGACACATCGATTGGTTGCCTCCTGCACACACCCTGACCTGGGCCCAGGCCAGGGAGGAGACTGCAATCGAGATATGTGCTCTTGACCTGAATCAAACCCAAACCTTCGATCCACAGGCTGGCGCTCTATGCACTGAGCCAAACCAGATAGGGCCAGCAAAGAACTCTTTAGAAGATTTATTTAAGTTTGTAAGTAAATGTTTCCTTTCGAAATCAATTTTATTGAGATCTAATTTACATATAATGAAAGGCACACATTTTAATTACACAGACCAGTGAGTCTTGACAAATGTACACGTCCACATAGTCACCAATACAAATACAGAACGTGTTCATCACCTAACGAAGTTCCCTTGAGCGCATCTGCCGTCAGTCCACCCTGCTCCCACCCCTCTGCCTATCCCGAGGCCCTTGTCCACTTCTTACCCCCATGTGTTACTTTGGTGTGTTCTAGAATGAGATATAATGGAATCCTACAGTATGTATTCTTGTGTCCAGCTTTTTTGGCCCAGCATAGTATTTTTTACATTTATCCACATTGTCCGTATCTGTAGTTTGCTCTTCATCACCAGGCAGTATTTCTTTTTTTAAAACAATATTTTTTATTGATATCAGAGAGGCAGGGAGAGGGAGAGAAACATCAATGATAAGAATCATTGATTGGCTGCCTCTTGCACGCCCCCTTCTGGCGATCAAGCCCGCAACCCAGGCATGTGTCCTTGACCAGAACCGAACCCGGGGCCCTTCAGTCTGCAGGCCTACACTCTGTCCACTGAGCCACACCAGCTAGGGCTGGGCAATATTTCATTGTATGAATTTGTTTAGCCGTTCTTGTTATTTGGGTTATTTCCAGTTGTGGGAGATTATGAGTAAAACTGTTACCAGCATTCTCATCGAGTCTTTTTGTGGACATAGGTTTTCATTTTACGTAGGAGCGGAATTGCTGGGCCAGAGGGTAGATGCATGATTCACTTTATTGGGAATGGCTCAACCATTTTCCAAAGTGACTGTATCATTTCTGTTACAACCAGCAATGCGTGAGCGTTCCAGCAGCTCCACATCCTTGTCAGCACTATCACGCCTTCTAGGCACGGCAGGACCATGGGGCAGGGGGACCACACAGCTTCGTGCCTGGGAGAGGGCAGATGTCTGAGCTCAGAGCACAGTGAGGAGAGACTTCTAAACCGTGAGATCGCAAGGTAAGCGATCTGTCTGTTTCCAGGCCTGACCCAAGGCTGGGTTACTCAGTGAAATACGTGGCTGGAGGAAAGAGGCTTCCTCAGACGCAAAGCCCTCACCTCAGCTCCAAGGTCCAACAAAGGCTGGCAGGTTCCTCTTACTTAGAGCACAGAGTGTCCTTGTTCCGAGGTTTGCTCCTCCACTGACCGTGTCCCCAGCTCAGCAAGTGCACCAGGTAACAGTGTTCATCTCTCTGGGAAGTCTGTCTCGGGGTAGGTTCATTCTTGGACTTGTACCTGTGAAACAGGGTTGTCCCAAAATGATGGTTTTAAACAAAAGTGTGAATTTCTGGTTTATTGGGTAACTTATGAGGCAGGGGGAGTGGAAACCTGTCATGGTCTTTTACATCCTAATCGTAAGCAGACTCTTCCCAAAAAATGGTTTTGGTGCAGCCGGCGTGGCTCAGTGGCTGAGCGTCGACCTATGAATCATGAGGTCACGGTTCGATTGCCCGTCAGGGCACATGCCCAGGTTGTGGGCTCGATCCCCAGCAGGGGGCGTGCAGGAGGCAGCCAATCCATGAATCTCTCTCATCATTGATGTTTCTATCTCGCCCTCTCCCTTCAATACAATATATTGTATTGGCTAGTTTGAGTGATTTCCTAAAGATGTACTTCCCAGAAGAACATTATTAAATCAAGAATAATGAATGCTTTATGATAATTGCCAAGCAGAATGATAACATGATAATGGCATTATTTGTCAAAAGAAATGCTATGCTCCTTTCTTCACATAGAGTATTACTCTACCGATTTGAAATGGGGCTCACTGGATTTTATTGTGTTCGTTGTGTTAAAATATTTGTGTGTTGTTTTCAAATTTGTTTGTGTTAGATACTCTCCCCTCTCCCACTGCTCACTGGGTACAGGCTTCTTTCTGGAGCGATTGAAATTCTCTAACATTCATTGTGGTGATGGTTGCACAGTCTGACTACAATGAAAGTCATTGAATTGCACACTTTAAATACGTGAATTGTGTGAATGTTACCACAATAAAGTCGTTATTCCTAAAATGAAGCAGGGGAAGGACCTGTGAATGTCAGTGAAGCTTCTATGATATGTCTCCAGCAATTAACTTCTCCCTGAACTGAAAACCAAAACCAATTTTATGGGGCAACTTCCAAGCACACGGAGACAAAGGAGGTGAATGATCTGGTCCCCGGAACCTGAGCACAATAAATACAAGAGCGCACTGGGTTTTTGTTGTTTGTTATCAGGCACTGAGCTAAACATTTTATTGATTTATTTTCTTAAAAATATTTTTATTGATTTCAGAGAGGAAGGGAGAGGGGAAGGGAGAGAGAGATAGAAACATCAATGATGAGAGAATCATTGATCAGCTGCCTCCTGCGGGCCTCACACTGGGGACCGAGCCCACAAGCCGGGCATGTGCTCTTGACCGGACTCAAACCCGGGACCCTTCAGTCCGCAGGCCGACGCTCTATCCACTGAGCCAAACCGGCCAGGGTGGTACTGCTTCTTTATCCATTCATCTGTTGATAGACACTTAGGTTGCTGCTATATCTTGGTTATTGTAAATAATGCTGCGATGAACCTGTGGATGTCTCTGTCTTTTCAATTCAGTGTTTTGAGTTTCTGCAGATAAACACCCACAGTGGGGTTGCTGGGGCCTGGCTGTTTCTGCCATATGTAGCCTTTGTCTGCTTTGGTCTGTTTTGTCTGGTACAAAAGGTTCTCTTCTGCCTCCTGCTCCCCTTGCCTGGGCCATGTCCCTCCCTCCAGAGCACAGTGTGTGGCGTTTGCCTTTGTAGCTTCCCCTGAGCAGAGAGCTGAGCCCACCCGTCAGTTCTGTGCATTCATCCTCCCACCCGACGCCGAGGCCCTTTCAGAACCGCCATTTCTCAGCGCCTGTGTTTTCTTCGCCTTGTGACTCGGAGGTTTTGCTCTGACCTGCCCTCCGGAGCGTCTCCAAAACCCGCCCGGCACCATCTCCCGGAACCGCGCTCTGAGCCCGCGCTGCACAGGGACTCTCTGGGGGGCTTTGGGAAGTGTCGCTTGGGCCCAATTAAAGCGAGTCTCTGGGGGAGGACCCAGGTGTGAGCTTATTTTTAAACGTCAGGAGCAAGAATGGCTACTGGAGATCAGACTTTATTTCAAAAAGGTCCCTTCTCCTGTCCCCGAAACAAGGCAAAATCAACCAAACAAACCAAACAAAAAATCATCATAACCCTTCGGCTCAGGGTTAGCCAGAGGGAGCCCTAGAACGTTCTGGGGCCTGGAAGCTGGGGCTCCCAAGAGCCAAGTGTGGAAATCACAACATTAAAGGACACACATTCAGCCAACGGTATGTACTTAGCGACTAGACACTGCCCTTGTCCCCATTCAGCCACCCCCGAGTCTGCGAGGAGCCCCTCTTGCTCACATCGGTGTTTCAGCCGATGGAAGCTCAGGACTGTTGCCCTGGTCTGCGCAGAGAGCTGCGGGGAGAGGAGCAGAGGCTTCTTCTTACTCCCACGGGGCCCCTCAACTTTCCAGGGCGAGGGTGCTCTTTCAGATTTACTAATGGGGGGCGGTCTAGACGGTCTAGCTAAACCCCTGTCACAAGGGCTCCATCAGGCATAGGAGGAGCACCTTGGGGTAGCGGGGCTCACAACTGGAGGCTGGGCATCCGAATAGGGCTCTACATTGTGAGCCTATCACCAACCAAGCCGCGCCTCAGCTTCCTCACAGCCAGAAAGATGTAGGCCCAAGTGCCACACATGCCTCAAAGGATTTTGTAAGATGACACAGTCATACAGCTGAGTGCTCGAAAGCCTACAATACAAGTCAAACAAACAAAAGGGTTGTCATTGTGATTATTTATGAGCAATGAATTGGCCCATGTTCTATGTTCCCAACTTTGGGGACAGAATGGAGTTTGGTGCCGGGGTCCAGCCCCGGGGGTCCAGGGGTTCCCAAAGGTGTAGATGGAATCGGCGAAGAATGTTTTACACGGAGACAGCGTTCAGAACTCTCTAGCTCTCTTTAGTCTCCGTGGATCTTCCTGTGCCTGGCGGAGGCCACAGAGAAAGATCCCGAGGCAAACTGAGCCTTTATTTTTATAGTCAGAGGTACTCAAGGAAGTGGTTACCAAAGCTACACTGTTCTTGTGAGTTTCACTTGTTTACACTGTTCTTGTGAGTTTCACTTGTTTTTGTTCTTGTTGCACTTCCCTCAGCCCATTAGCTTCCCAGGTAAGATCTAGGGAGCGTCATAAGGTCAAGCCTAATTATGCTTAAGAGGACTGTGCGCTCTAAGCTGGGACTTGTTTGTGACTTTGCCAACAGGTCAGTCCGAGGTTTAACCCTATAGCGGCTCCCCACAGTTTGGAAAATGAAAATGAAAAAAAGTCTCATAGTAGATTTAATGATATGAGCTCAATGCAAACAAAGAAAATAATTAAAAAAAAAGACAACCTGGGTATTTGTGATGACAGTGAGAATTTGGGGGAAGGGGGAGGAAGTGTTTTCTACTGTGCTTTGTTTTTTAAAAAATGTATTTGTATTGATTTCAGAGAGGAAGGGAGAGGGGAGGTAGAAACGTCAATGATAAGAGAGAACCATTGATTGGCTGCCTCCTGCAACCTGGGCATATGCCCTTGACCGGAATCAAACCCAGGACCCTTCAGTCTGCAGGCGGATACTCTAATCATTGAGCAAACCGGCTAGGGCTCTACTGTGCTTTATTTATGATGTCCTCTTGCTGAAACAGGCTCGCTCTCCCTTTAGCAGTCCAGCATTGTTTAGGACAGAAACAGCTGACTTTTAATTTAAGTTGAATCCTCAACACTCCAGAAGGAGCGTATGTCACTTCCTAAGCCAAAATGCAGACTCAGTCTTTATCCTCATCCCGTTCTACTATGGAGACATTCGGCTCCTCGCTCCGTGTAGCCCCGGGACCTGCTGCTGAAAGGCTGTTCCCCGTGGAAAAAGATCTCAAAGTTCCCCCGAGATGTCGCCGTAACTTCTCACTTTAGCTCCTTATCCACAGAGCGTCTTCTCAGTGTCACTTTCCAGAGACTTCTTGTCCAGCGAGATCATTAATATTCACATTTCACATCAGAAATTACTTCCTGGTGAAGAGGTTAAGCCCATAACAGACTAGGAAGATTGCAGAACATTTGATGAATCCTGAAGGCTTTGGTCACAAACAAGAAAATGAAAGGAAGCAAGGGAAGTGTGTTCCAAAGCCGACGGAAGCACTGTGTTCCACTCCGTTCCTGCCGTGGTCACGCCTCTGTTCTGCTTATTTCTCAACATTTGTGACGCTTTACGGTGTTATGTCATTTTATTTTCATGATTAACTTTGGATGAGTTCTTACAAATGAATCGCACGTTATTCCGCATGCAGTTAGCAGTGAATCAATACTTAAAATTACCAGCTAATTTGAATCACATGAAATTCTCATTTTCCCGCGTCAAATGCAATTCACTATCAGCAATCTCATCTACCTGGTTTTATACAGACTAACTCTTGTCAGTTACTTTTTCAAATATCAAGTTGTACTTAATTTGTGAATATCTAAAAAATGTTTTCCCAGGTATATAAAAAAAGTTTAGCTAAAATTCTCCTCTCTGCCCTAACCGGTTTGGCTCAGTGGCTAGAGTGTCGGCCTGTAGACTGAAGAGTCCCAGGTTCAATTCTGGTCAAGGGCATGTACTTTGGCTGTGGGCACAACCCCAGTAGGGAGTGTGCAGGAGGCAGCTGATCGATGTTTCTCTCTCATTGATGTTTCTAACTCTCTATCCCTCTCCCATCCTCTGTTTAAAAAATCAATAAAATATATTACAAAATAAAATAAAATAAATAAAAAAATAAAATTCTCCTCTCTAATACTGTAGATGTTTGCACTTTATGGCAATTAAATAATTTTAACACCATTTTCAAATTGTGCTTTTCCAAACTTAAAAAGGCACATTCCCTAAGTTCCCACCACACCGGTGCTCAGACAATCCTTCTGAGCATTTCAGCCCGTCCCTTCTGCCCTTTTCCTTACCTCTGCCCCATAGAAAATCAACGTTTTAAAATGTTTGTTTCACAATAAGAAATGTGGGTTTCCTTTCAGTTACTACTGGAAATCACAGATGTTAATGGTGTCTAACAAAGATACACATAGGTGATTGCACATCTTTCATCGCCGATTTAACTCAACTTCCCTGATTTTATTCTGATCACCAAACCAATAGAACCTCCACAAATATTAAATAACAAAACATTATAAAGGCTACACAATATCCCCCCTCTTATCTATGGGGTAGACATTCCAGGTCCCCTCTCCACGCCCCCCCCCCCACGCCCCGTGGATGCCTGAGACCACAGATTACTGAACCTTGTATATACTATGTTTTTCCTATACGTACATAACCATGACCATTTTTATTTACAGATTAGGCACAGTAAGAAATTAACAGCAACGCTAATAATAAAATAGAACAATTATAGCAATGTACTGAAATAGAAGTGATGTGAATGTGATCTCTCAAATATCTCATTGTACCAGCCTCACCTTTCTTCTTGTGCTGATGGAGATGATTCGAGGCCTGCGTGATGAGAGGAAGGGAGGTGAATGACGTAGCGTTGGGCTACTTGGCCACAAGCACTGGGACACTTGCCAGTCAATCGGATAACCCACTACTCAGTGACGAGCAGGCGGGCGGCATATACCGTGTGGCTACACTGGACGGAGGGATGCTTTCAGCACACAGCTCGGAACCCCCAGCCACTTAAAACCTGCCAGTTGTTTATTTCTGGAATTTTCCATTTCATGTTTTTGGCCCGCAGGTAACTGAAGCTCTGGAAAGTGAAACCACAGATAGGGGGATTACCGTAATCTCCGAGTTGTTATTGTTTTCCTTTGCTCCTTTTCCATTTTCTTTTCTATCCCCGAGTTCACATTTCGGGATCATTTGTCTACCGAACCTACACGTAGTTATGCTTTCAAAGCGGTGAGCTCCCACAGAGCCCGCATTTCTCAGGGCAATTCCGGCTTTCCCCTTTACATGTAACGAGATTCTTTGTCACTATAATGGGCCCACTCTTTGTCACCCCAATTTGAGTGTAGGCGCATTGGAGGTTTGTCAAGTGTTTCCTTCCACGTCCTGCGTGGATCAGGGTTCGGGATCTGAAAAGAGGAGCCGCACACAAATGAGAGAAAAATGACACAAGATAATTTTGCAATATTGGGGGACCAGGCGGGCAAGTCCCGAAGGACTTCCCCCTAAGCTCAGGCCGCTCCGATCTTTTATTGAGGTTGGGGTAGCCTTAGGTAAGGAGATTTCAATGACACACAGATCAGCAGACAGTTTCTGGGAATAGACAATATCTGATTAGCTCATCGGTAGACAATTTCCAAGAATAGGCAGGGTATCTGATCAACAATAATCAACAAGGATCTACACAAGTATCTAAGAAATTCAGTGAACTAAGGTGAGGATGATGCTTTAGCTAGATTAACTGGGTGGTGTCTTAATTAACTGGGTGGTGCACAGCCCTGACCTTTGCTAGGACTTTCAAGCCCTGACCTTTTGCTAGGACTTTCAAAGGCTACTAGCTTTTGGGGGTCTCTGTCTATACTCAGCTAGTGAAGACAATAAATGGACTCCGGCAGAGGTTGTTTGGCTTGTTCTCTCTACCCTTCTCTGGGCACGCACTTTGCCCCTTCCCTGGGAGTGGGGAGCTGGCTGTATGTGATAGTTACCGTATAGGAGCCCCTCCCATGCGACACTTCATTGTCCCGGTTCCACCATCAGCGGTCCCGCACGGGTGCTCCCCGACAAATCCATCCTCTTCCCCACTCGCAGAATCACCGCTGATATTTCTCTACATGTATTTATTCCTCAATCCATCCTCTCCCCATGGGAGGGGGAGGGAGAACATGAAGTGGGAATGTAGCTTGGTCAGGAGAGAGGGGGAGATGGAGGCTGGGAGAGGGGAGAGCAGGCCAAAGCTGGGGAATTCATGGCCTCTTCTGGGCCTGCTCCCCACTGGGCGCGCCCCCTTTTCACAGGTTCTTAAGACTAAGGAAAGGCAGAGGTCACGTTTAGAAAAAGGTGCCTGAAGTATCGGTGCTGGTGTGATGAGGGGCTGCGCAGAGGTGATGAAGGGGGGCGGGGGGCATACTATTTGGGGCCCTTCACCTTCTCCAGGGCTCCCCCTCCTCCCCTCCGACCCGTGGGCCAGCTCCCACTCCGGAACAACCTGGCTGCGGTGCATGTCTCATTGGTGTTAGAATTTGTGTCCAGTCTTTTCATTTTCTCTCTTCCTTAGATTGAAACTCAAAACCAAAAACTCCAAGAGTCTTACGCTGCATTTTCCTAGCCGTTAACCCATGTCTTCGAAGCACAATTTGGAGTCACAGCCACCTAAACTCAGAACGCTTTTCTGTTAGATTGTTCAATAAAGTCAGTTATCAACGGATGCAGCTATTTCCAGAAGCTGTAACAGAAAGGGGGTGACACTGGCTCTGCAGATGGGAAGTCTGTCGGGGACCAAGTCCTGGAGATCAGCTCGGATTGAAAAGGAAGAGGCCGCCCTGCCGGGCAGCAGGCGGGGAGGACAGACACGGAGGAAGCCTCCTGCGGAGGTAACAGGAGGCTTTGTTCTTTCAAGGTCATGAGCAACTATAAAATATCCTCGGGACCCCCTCTGCTTGGGTGACCGCTGCTCTGTTAACAATGGCACCTCCAGACCTAGGCTGCTGTCCCCACCCGCCTACTCCTGGGGCAGCAGTTGCGAACCTGCCCTCGCTCAGGAGAGTCCCCGCCCCCACAGCGGGTCCCCTCAGAGCTTCCCAGCACCTTCTCCAGGAACCCCGGCCCCACCAAAGACCGCACGGCCGCCCCCCCCCCTCCCCCCTCCCCCCCCGCCGAGAGGCCCATCCTGGCTCCTGTGGAGGGAGCCCCTGGATGGCAAGTCGATCAATATGTAGCCAAACCGCAGGCTGGAGTCTGGGTGACTTTGCTGGGTTGAACGTTAAAGGTAGAAGTTGGCGCGTTTGAATGGCTTTCTTAGACACTTGGAGTTTTTAAATAAGATTTCCCAAATGCTCGAAGTTTGTTTGGTTGTTTTGGGTGATCTATAAATGGTAAGAAAACAAGTCTTTAAAATAGCAAAGTCCTTCGACAGATAATGAAATAAGTATCTGAGCCTTCATAACTTCATCCAAAGCTGACAATTTTCAGTAATAAAAATTTCTTTCCATCCTGTTGCTTTCCATAACTTTTTTTTAAAAATATATTTTATTGATTTTTTACAGAGAGGAAGGGAGAAGGATAGAGAGTTAGAAACATCGATGAGAGAGAAACATCGATCAGCTGCCTCCTGCACATGCCCTACTGGGGATGTGCCCGCAACCCAGGTACATGCCCCTGACCGGAATCGAACCCGGGACCTTTCAGTCCGCAGGCCGACGCTCTATCCACTGAGCCAAACCGGTTTTGGCATATAACTTTTTTTTAAAAAGTATATTTTATTGATTTTTTACAGAGAAGAAGGGAGAGGGATAGAGAGTTAGAAACATCAATGAGAGAGATCGATCAGCTGCCTCCTGCACGCCCCCCACTGGGGATGTGCCCGCAACCAGGGTACATGCCCTTGACCGGAATCGAAACCGGGACCCTTGAGTCCGCAGGCCGATGCTCTATCCACTGAGCCAAACCAGTTCGGCTATTTTCCATCACTTTTTAAAAGACATGATTGTCTGGCTAAGAGTAAATACGTGTCCCTTTGGTGTTTCATTTTGGGGCGAGTTGAATGAACTCTGGGGTTCCTCTTCTCTATCGAGCTTGGGCTCCTTGGCTAGTCCTCGATGGGATCGTGCGTCTGTCTTCCCTGCAAGCAGGCCCCACGCTGTACACACAGTTCTTTTATGCTGATGGATGCTCCAGGCATGGTCTAGCCCCGTGGTTGGCAAACTGCGGCTCGCGAGCCACATGCGGCTCTTTGGCCCCTTGAGTGTGGCTCTTCCTAAGCCTTAGGAGTCCCTTAATTAAGTTAATAACAGTGTACCTACCTATATAGTTTAAGTTTAAAAAACTTGGCTCTCAAAAGAGATTTCAATCGTTGTACTGTTGATATTTGGCTCTGCTGACTAATGAGTTTGCCGACCACTGGCCTAGCCTGACATATCTGGACTGCATCGGAGTTTGTTTCTAGACACTTCGACTTCAGCTTTATGCATTGCAGCTTCAAAATACACCTTATACCTGACAGGAAGAGTCCCCCCCCCCCCCCCCGTCATGTCTCTCTTTTTCAAAATGGTCTGAATGTTTAGACTGTTTACCTTACCAAGGGCATTTTGTTAAAACTTGGTTCAATTCCAAAATAAAGTTACATTAAAAATGGTCCTCATTACAACTTTATAAAAAAGGACATTAAACTTCTAAATTAATTCTGAAATAATTGAATTTACTCTCTCAGAACTTAGTATGCTCCCCCCGCCCCCAAATATTATTTTGTTTCTCTGTACAGTTTCTTTTAAAAAGACATGGACCTAATATTCTCACTGTTTTAAATACAACTTGAATTATTTTTCTTTAATAAAAATAATACTCATAATAGAAAAATTTGGAAAGTGCCAAAAATATGTATACCATCACACGCCTAATAGGTCATAGTATTGATAATTTCCTATTTTTTAATTCACATATATTTATTTATTTTTAAAATCTTTATTGCTGAGATTATTACAGATGTCCCTCTTTTTTCCCTCCATGGTCCCCTCCACCGGTTCCCGCTCTGCCTCAGGCCTTCGCCTGTGGGCCTTACCCTATTGTCCGTGTCCGTAGGTAATGCACACACGCATATAAGATCTTTGTTTAATCTCTTCCCGCCCCCTCTACCTTCCTTCCCTCTGAGAATTGTCAGTCCGTTCCATTTCCATGCTTCCGACTCTATTTTATTCACTAGTTTATTCTGTTCATCAGATTTCTTATTAGTTTATTTTGATTTTTAGATTCAATTGTTGATAGGTATGTATGTATTGCCATTTTGTTGTTCATATTTTTGATCTTTTTCTTTTTCTTCCTCTTCGTAAAGAATACCTTTCAACATTTCATGTAATACTGATTTGGTGGTGATGAACTCCTTTAGCTTTTTCTTGTCTGTGAAGCTCTTTATCTGACCTTCAGTTCTAAATGATAGCTTTGCTGGGTAGTGTAATCTTGGTTGTAGATCCTTGCTATTCATCACTTTGAATATTTCTTGCCACTCCCTTCTGGCCTGCATAGTTTCTGTTGAGAAATCAGCTGACAGTCATATGGACATGTCCTTGTAGGTAACAAACTGCTTTTCTCTTGCTGCTTTAAGATTCTCTCTTTGTCTTTAGCCCTTGGCATTTTAATTAGGATGTGTCTTGGTGTGGTCCTCTTTGGGTTCCTCTTGTTTGGGGTTCTCTGTGCTTCCTGGACTTGTAAGTCTATTTCTTTCACCAGGTAGGGGAAGTTTTCTGTCATTATTTCTTCAAATAGGTTTTCAATATCTTGCTCTCTCTCTTCTTCTGGCACCTTCATAATGTGAATGTTGGTATGTTTAAAGTTGTCCCAGAGGCTCCTTACACTAGCTTCATATTTTTGGATTATTATTTCTTTTTGCTCTTTTGGTTGGGTGTTTTTTGCTTTCTCGTATTTCAAATCATTGATTTGATTCTTGGAATCCTCTATTCTACTGTCGAATCCCTGTGTATTAGTCTTTTTTTTTCAGTCAGTGTATGCTCAAAAACGGTCCTTTTTCATTTTTTTGGCATTCTCACTAAGATCACTGAAAGTCTCACCAAGTCCCTTGGAGGTTTCTAAAAGATTCTTGAATAACCTTACAACCGTGGTTTTGAAGTTTATATCCTGTGTTTGTTTCTATGTATTGGGTGGAGCTGCTATGTCTTCTTGAGTTGGTAGAGTGGCCTTGTGTAGTAGGTGTCCTATAGGACCCAGTGGCTCAACCTCCCCAGTCACCTGACTCTCGGTGAATCCCTTTGTGGGCTGTGAGCACAGTCTTGTTGTAGTTGAGACTTGATTTCTGTTGGTATCCCTGGGAGGAATTGACCTCCAGGCCAATTGGCTGTGAGGACCAGCTTGGAATACAGTGGGAGAGCTGCTATGCAGGAGACACCCCTTGGAGCAGGATTTGCTTCAGCGGGGCTTTGATGCTCACTGAGTCTGCCCCTTGAGTGTGTTGCTTATGGATGTGTAGAGTTATAATCTGGTATGGCCTGACACTGACCACTGGGTACACTGGCTCTTGGGTATCCAGGGAGGAGTAAAGGCAGCCACTGCCTGGGGCCACCCAGCAGGAGTTAGAGAGAGAGCAGCAGATTCCTCCTCTTTGTATCGGGTTTGGAAGTGCCCAGATGAGGTCCAGCTGTTAAGCAAAACAGGCTGTTGCTGTTGCTGAGTCTTGGGCCTTCTGTTGATAGGTTTGGGCTCCCTGACCCAGCTGCAGCTTGTTTGAGAGGTTTTAGCCTGAGCAAGGACAGGCCATTCTTGTGCAAAAGCTGCTGCATGCAGGTTGGGTGGGGTTATAAATTGGATGAGGCAGGGTCTCAGGGAATCACTGGGGTGGAGCAAACAGAAATGGCTGCCAGTCAGCCCTGCGACCGGGGAGGTCCCAGCATAGGAACAATGATCCCTGTGAGAACCTTCGTCTGGGAGAAAGCTACCGCCGAGTTCCTGCCCCGATGCCAGACAGTCCAGTTCCTCCTCATATGTGTCTGCATTCCCCCAGAGCCTTGCCCTGGTGCTGAAGCTCAGAGGAAGTGGGACCTTGTAAGTTCAGTTCATGGTGCTGGCCTTTTAAGAGGAACAGCTGGGTCTCCAGCAGCCTCTGTGTCACTGAGCCCCAATCCTCACTGGTTTTTACAGCCTGTAGTTCTTACTGCCTGTAGAGACTTCTTTTGTCAGCTCCGGGAGCCTGGGCTGGGGGTCTGGTGTGGGGCTGGGACCCCTTGCTCCTCTGTGTAGCCTCTGCAAGGATGATCTCCCTCTTGATTAGAAAAGCGGCCCATTTGTGTGCATGACCAGCCCGTTCCTGGCCCCTGCACCTCCTGCCAGTCTCAGTGTGCTTGCTTCTTTACTTCTCTAATTGTAGGACTTGCATTCAGCCAGCTTTCCCGTGATTCTGGATGATGGTTGTTCTGTATTTTAGTTGTAATTTTGATGTGGTTGTGGGAGGCAGTGAGTACAGGCATTTACCTACGCCGCCGTCTTCTATTTTCACATTTTTATTGTTAATTTTGACAACTTGACTCAATTATTCATTTCATTACTATTTTCAAATTTCCTTATATTTTCTAAGTGATCACCTTATTATTTAAAAATATTAACAATTATATTTCTGCTTCTTAAAAAGTTTTACCTTATATTCCATGTTGTGATGGGCAGAATAATGATCCCCAAAAATGAACAAGTCCTACCGCCTGAAAATGATCAATATGTTATGTTACGTGACGAAAGGAAACTTAGGTTACAAATGGAATTCAGGTTGCTAATCAGCTGATTTTAAAATAAGAAAACTATCCCGACTGCCCCAAGCTAATCTCGAGTCCTTAAACGCCGAGAAGCTTTCTGAGCCTCAGTCTGAGAAAGGTGTGTGATCACAGCAGGTCAGAGAGGTGAGGTGTTAGAAGGACGGGACTAGGCATCGCTGGCCTTGAAAATGGAGGCGGGGGGAGGAGCCAGGAGCCGAGGAGTGTGAGTGACCTCCAGGGGCAGGAGAGCCTCCAGGGGGGACGCCTCCTGCCAATGCCTCGGCTTTAGTCCAGTGGGATCCCCGTCAGACTTCTTACCTGCAGAACTATAGCATACAGGTGTGTTCTGTGCCCTTAAGTTTGTGGTCATTTGTTACTGCAGTGATAGAAAGCTAACACACATGTGGCCCTCGCCGGTTTGGCTCAGTGGATAGAGCATCAGCCTGTGAACTGAAGGGTCCCGGTTTCGATTCTGGTCAAGGGCATGTACTTCAGTTGCAGGCTCCTCCCTGGTCCAGCTCTTGTAGGAGGTAACCAATCAACCTGCTCCTCTCACATCGATATTTCTCTCTGTCTTTCCCTCTCTTTTCCACTCGCTCTAAACATTAATGGAAAAATATTCTCGGGTGAGGGTTAAAAATAACAGAAAACTAACACACGTGTTCTTACCTTTACTTAGAAACGTTAAATAATATTGTCACATTTCGGATGGACAATAGGTTGACAAACCCAGGGAGGTTCTGCCATTTCTCAGCCACAAATGACAGGGATTCTTCTTTGCTTCATTAAATTTAATTAAATGTCTAGTTTTATTGATCTGATTTCTAATGATACATTTTAATGGCTTCCTACTGCATTTTTCTAGTTGCTTCATTTATTTTTATTTAATTTCTGGAAGTACCATTTGTAAGGTTCTTATCTGACGTATTGGTCCCTGCTGGCACATTTGCTCTCATGTCTATGCTTGCTGTGACAAGCCTCAGGTCTGATGTACACACTCTTATTTTCATCTTCTAACTCTTCTCACATTTAAGCTACATTTCGAAGGACAGAGTCTATAAGCAGTAAACATAGCTAATGACTTTGCCCCGGGCTCCTCAATTTCTCCGCAGTCATGGGTGTGTGTGTGTGTGTGTGTGTGTGTGTGTGTGTGTGTGAATGTCTTCCCAGGAGCTCTTCTTCTCCTTGTTGTAACAGCACACGGCTCTTAGACTAAGTCACGGCAGCCCGGCCCTTCCTAACCAGCAGGTGGTAAACTAAGATGCTTTCTCTCCTGGGAACCTGAATCTTGAACGGAATGCTATGGGGCTCTCGAAGTTGAGTTTTTAGCTAGCAGTATCTTCCTTTTAAAGATCGTTGTTTACCTGAACCAGAGCCAGTTTCTAATGTTTCCAACCAACAGCCTTGGACCGATACACAGGAGACAGTGGTCAAGGTGATAGGTAACACCCTCTCCCTTTTCTGTGGGTTACCACCGCAGGGTTTCCTTGTGTACTAGTTCAGTTCATGACTTTTTTGTTTTTAGTGTAAGACTGGGTATAACAAGAAAGAAAAACATGTCCAATAATTATGAAGAGGCATTAGACTAAGAACAAATTCTAGTAGGATCTCCCCCGTGACTCCAGTGTTGCCCGGTGCCCCTCCCAATTAATTCCTGTTTTCTCCTGGAGTAAGAGGCTGGACAATGGAGATGAGGTGAATGAAGTGGGGAAACTTCTGGTTCTAGTTTTGTAGGAAGGATGTCAGCAAACCTCCTTCCCAAGTCAATCCTATGTGACTCCCAAATCAAGTAAAAGGTCCTAGCAGCCACACGTCCCTGGGGACTCACTCTTCTGCCCAATGGTGACTTATAAATGAGAGTGACTCCCATGTGGCAAACAAGGGCAAGACGTCCAATGCAAGTCAGTGACAATGAGGACAGTCCTTGGGGAAAAGCCAGCACGACCTATTGGCACCAGATAGGCGAAATGATAGACACTAGGAAATAGGTAAGATTTGGCAGTGGATCTGTTCATTTGAGCTCTTTTGGACAGAACCTTTCTCTGAGCCTTTAGCGCACCCGCTAGCATGACCTGCTTCCAGAGTAAACGTTTACAAATAGGAGCTGACCTATACTTTTACTGAAATGAATCTGTAGGAAAAAAGTTTCGGAGCCAAGACACCAATGTGTATGCAACTCTATAGAACCCACAGGGAGAAGGAGAGGGTTTTCTGAGAAGTTACTGAGGCATCTCTGAGTAGCTAAAGAGAAGTCGGAACGCCTGGCCACAGGAATGTCTGAAACCAGGGTGGCTCACAGACACCGAGCAACCGGCGGTCATGTACTTTCTCCTGCAGTTCTACCAGGAATTTGCTTAATTCACAAAACCAGGGAATGAATGATGTGAGAAATGGATGCGAAAGGTTATGGACAACAATCACTAGTAATATGTTGGGTGGCTAGAATGAATGCTACCTCAGGTGAAACACTTTCTAGTTTCCATGGGGTGCTTCTTTCCTTCCTTAATTCCTCCCCCCTCCCCCCCATGTGACATTTGTGAGAGAACCAGGGAAACTATATTAAGGAATAATTATTAATTTTTATGTGTGCCGATGGCATCGTGGTTGTATTTTTTGAAAGTCTATCTGCGAGAGATGCACACGGAAGTATTTCCTGGTAAAATGTAATGATGAGTGGAGTTGGATTGAAAATATTCCAACACCACTTGTCAAAACCTGTGTGTGTTGGGAGGGGTGGGGCAACAGAGGACAAGACTGACAGAATGTTGACAATTGCTGGACACTGGGTGATGGGTCCAAGGGGATTGATTAGGCTCTCTCTCTGCCTGTGTGAATGTTTGAAAATTTCCATAGTAAATGTGGTGAGTTTATAGGTGATTTAACTTATCTTTTCTATTTATGTATTTACTTATTTTGTTGTTAATCCTCACCCAAGGATATTTTTCCATTGATCTTTTAGAGAGAGTGGAAGACAGAGAGAAATATTGATGTGAGAGAAACACATCGATTGGTTGCCTCCTGCACGCACCCCGACCCGGGCCCCGGCCAGGGAGGAGCCTGCAACCGAGGTACGTGCCCTTGACCAGAATCAAACCCAGGACCTTTTGGTCCACAGGCCAATACTCTATTCACTGAGCCAAACCGGGTAGGGCTATCTTTGCTTTTCAATATTTTATAAACTTTTACTATGATGAATAAGCACTAGTTTTTCAACATTTTGAAGGTATGTCCTGTATTTCAAACACTTTCCCATTTCTAATGGCATTCGTTCAACCTTACGTGCCTCTGCCCGCTTCCCAGGTTTTGACAAATGAATGTTGACATTGTCAGGAAAGGTGCCACCTTCCATCACAAGGCAGTTTTGAAGTTCGGTTGAGATCACATTTCTGAAAATAGCCATCACAGTATTATCCCAAGGCACTGCTGTTGGTTATTGACTTGCTTCTGGATTTTCTTTTCGTTCTGTCTTTTTGTTGTTATAATCCAGATGTTAGTACATATATACAAATAAATGAAATTTTTTTTTAAAAATATATTTTATTGATTTTTTACAGAGAGGAAGGGAGAGAGATAGAGAGTTAGAAACATCGATGAGAGAGAAACATCGATCAGCCGCCTCCTGCACATCTCCTACTGGGGATGTGCCTGTAACCCAGGTACATGCCCTTGACCTGAATCGAACCTGGGACCTTTCAGTCCACAGGCCGACGCTCTATCCACTGAGCCAAACCGGTTTCGGCAAATAAATGAAATTTGACCTTATACCCTACCATATTGATCACTGGGATTGGACTTCAGACGTCATTTAGCCTTGTTTTAGTTCTATTCCCTTTTTCCTGAGATGCAACTAAAAATCTCCTTTGACTAAGGCAGAGAAATTATCCCCAAATAACTCTCTTTCTCTTAAGAGTATGCCCATTAGAAAATCTCCTATGTTCCTCATTCTAATAGATAAATGTAAAATACCTCCGTGCATGGAAAATATTGAGGTGGTGATAATAATAATAATAATAATAATAATAATAATTTCCTTTCCCCTGCACTCCCTTCAATTTCTCTCTTCCTGCTCCTTCCGTTTGTCTCGGGTCCTACTCTTCCTGCCCTGCTTCCAATCCGCTAGTTTTCCAGGCCTTGTGGCCCATCCGTGGGCTGCTGACCTATCCCTGTGACCTGTTCCTCTATCGCTGCATCCGTGCCCTCTTCTCCTCTTCCTGCCTTTCCACTGGGGGTTAGATGAGCATCTTTCCTAAGGAAGAGCTCGCTTCTGGCTGTTCCTTTGTCCGTGTTGTCTCACGTGCAGCCGCACTCTCTGGCTTCCTTCACACACCTCGCTCCCAGGAAGCCGTGACGTGCTTTTGTTTTCTGTCTCATTTCTGAAGCCTCTGCTCACGGCACTGCACAGCCTCATGTGGCGCTTTGTCAACAGTCACCGGGCAGAGTCCACTTATTTCAGTAATCCCCCCTTTATGTATTGGTTTTGAACTGGCCCGATCGTGTCCCTCTCCGTTTCGTTATGGCCAGCTACTGAAACCCCTGGGTCCCGCATGATCCCTGGAGATGGAAAATCCAGTTCCTCCTGTTAGTGGTGAGAAAGCAGAAGCCGTGTCTCCTATGTCTGGCCCAGGACTGGGCCCCCCTCATGGCGCCTCATTCATCCACTGTCATCATCGTATTTTACTTTTGGACAAGGCTGCGCCTCCTGTGGGCTTTCCCTTCTACCTTCTTATCCACTGACTGCTGGTTGGAGCCACTGCAGCCTCGGGTAGCCCGGCCCTGGGCCGCTCCCCCTGTTCGGGGCCTCGGGTGACAGCGCAGGACCCTGCCCCGTGTCCCCCAGTCCCTCCCGCGCTCGGGACCAGGCTTGCCATGGCTCCCTGGTCACGGCAGTGTGCCCTGCAGTCCTGGATGGAAGCAGTGACATGTGCAAGACACACATCCTCATAAATGCCATCTGAATGAACATCTCTGGGGTCTGAGGGGACCTAGATGATAGAGGGAGATGTACATTCTTCCCAAACAAAGCCACAGGGCTCATCCCTGGGAAAGAACTGTGACAGCAGCTGATGCGGGACGCTCACCTCGGAACGGAGGCGAAGGACCCAGATCCTCATCTGCGGACGCCCAGCCTCACCCTCCGGCAGCACTCAATGTCTCCGGCCCTTCCCACACTCCGCGCTGTTCCTCCGGCCTCGGGGGCCCATATCCTGCTATTTATCACTTACCCACAAATGGTTAGGTCTTTCTACAAACAATAGAGCAATTTTTGTTTGTTTGTTTATTTGTTGTGTTTGAGTGTTTTCTTTTTCTGACAACAGATGTCAAACCAGCCTCTTCCATCATCTCCTGCCTGTCCAGTCAGCATCGGCCATGCTCCTTCCCACCAATTCCTCAACCCCCCTCCCGCCCCGTGTGGTCTCCACTGCCTGGCACACCCCCTGCCTCGCTGCTGTACTGGGCGTTGGTCAGAAAGAAATGAGAGTCTGGGGGTCCTGCGACAGGTCCACCCGCCACCCCCCTGCTGCAGCCCAGTCCTCTAGGATGCTTGCTGTTCCCCCGAAATTAACTGACCAGCTGCTGTGGACACGGTGGCCTTCATCTCACCCAGCAGGACCCCCTGGAGAGCCCCAAGGACAGCGGGGGACGTCACAAGAGAAGTGGTTGGGCATTAAGCCAGTTGTTCAAAACACACCAGGGGTTGGTGACAAGTGCTGAACTAGACAGCCTGCGCCTGTGGCGGAGGGGCAGGGTTCCTGGCTCTCACACCACAGCCCCTGACAGCAGGCCAGCAGGGGGACAGCACTTTCCCTGGCGCGCTGTGGGCGACGGGGCGCACTGTGGCCGTCGTCGGGGCGCACTGTGGCCGTGGGGCGCACTGTGATTGACGGGGCGCACTGTGGCCGACGGGTGCAGTTCCTGTGCCCTGCCCGCCTGGGTTTGTTTGTGTGCTCCCGGTGCTCGGGCAGCAGGCGGGGGCACAGTTTCCAGTGGCTGCATGAATGAAGTCGTTCCCCTTGGCGCCCGCTTCTCCCTCCCTCTGTCGGCGGAGGCCTGATCATGGCTTACTCGCGCCTTTATCTTGGCAGTGGGTGTTTTAGCCATTATCCAAACGAAGTATTGATTCTCACTTATGAGCCTCTAACCCTCCCCCAGCGGAATTCCGCTTACTTGATACAATAGCTAAACCCGTAGGATTAAAAATGCTTTTCCAAGGCGTTTAAAAGTTGCTTACAAAACGACGGTTCATTTGCGGAAAACAAGCTGAGTCTGGAAGCGATGGCCATCGGCTTTCTCTGCTGTGGGCCCAGCTCCTTCCCCCTGGGACACACATCAGAAACCTCATAAAGTCCATTTCCATCCGGTGGGAAATATCACTGACCTGGTGCTGGACTTATGAGTCATAGTCTCCGACTCTGTGTATATTCTTTTGCAATACAGTCGTTAGCCTTCAGGCTTCCATGATATTGTACTTAACTAACCCCCAGCTTAGGACATGACATGTGATTCCGGTTATTTATTATTCCCGGATTTTTTTCTTTTATTTGATGAAAACTCAGCTTCTTTTACACAGAATGCTATTCGCGTCTACAAATGCCATTTCCCGTAGCAGGAGCATCAGGTGACGCCCCCAGGCATGGGCAGGTGGGAGGGCCGCTGGCTGGAGGGCCGCTGGCTGGAGGGCCGGCGCGGGCTGCAGCGGGCACTGTCCCAGGAGCTGGTCGGGAGGCGAGATCCAGGCTAGTTTGTCTTCACCTGGGAGATACTGGCTTGTCGTCTCTGCTTGCGGCCCTTGTCGTTCCCGGTGGCCGGATTTACTGTTCCACTAGGTCAGTGATGGCGAACCTTTTGAGCTCGGCGTGTCAGCATTTTGAAAAACCCTAACTTAACTCTGGTGCCGTGTCACATATAGAAATTTTTTGATATTTGCAACCATAGTAAAAAAAGATTTATATTTTTGATATTTATTTTATATATTTAAATGCCATTTAACAAAGAAAAATCAACCAAAAATATGTATAAAATGAACAAAAACAGAAAAACAATGCACATTTAGGAAAAAATAATAATAAAAACAATGATAATCAAATGGTATGAAAACTAGAAATTAGTGACTTTTTTGGTGCTGAAGTTTGTCTGCTAATTCTTCAATTGCAGGTTCATACTTGGTGCACTTCAAGGCCAAGCAAGTGCCACTAACTTCATCTGTTAGCCGGTTTCTTTTGTTCGTTTTAATATTATTTAATGCTAAGAACAAAGTCTCATAAAAATATGTTGATGAAAAAACTGTTAGCAAGGCCATCGCTAGATTTTTTATGTTGCTAAAAGTGTCAGGTACTCTGTTCCAAGCACTCAAAATTTCTTGTTCGTAGTTGCACTCTTCATTATTCAAACGATTTTGTTCCAGATTTTCAAGTTTCAACCTTAAGTCGACAAACACATGAGTCCAAATGCTACCTTGAAAATCTGCAAGTTGCATCTCTAAATCGTCAATTTGCATCCATTGGAAATCCTTTAATTCCAAAGTACTGTAAACAACTACATCCAGATACTTAATTATTTTAATGGTCTGTTCTAGGCTTCTAAATTGGTCGAATCTTTTGCTGAACTGTTCAAATAATGAGTTTACTATATTCTGGTACATAAGTATGGACTCTATTACACTCGTTGTAGTGGCCTTCTCGAAATACTTTTTTATCCAAGGAAAATACTTATAAGTTTTAGTTTCAATATCTCGTTTGAAAATTTTAAGTTTACTTTCAAAAGATTTGATCTATCCAAACATAACGTCAATACTTTTGCCAAAACCTTGTAATTTAAAGTTCAGTTCATTCATATGAACAGAGAGATCTGTAAAAAACATCAAATTGCTGACCGACTTAAGATCAGTGATCTGAGGAAAGTTTGCCAGATCCTTATTCTCAATAAATACCGTAATTTCTTCAAAGCACTCCACAAATCGCTCAAGTACTTTACCTCGACTCAGCCACCTCACATTATTGAACATCAGTAGTCCACTGTAGGTTGAATCAACTTCCTGTAAAAGTGCAGTAAATTCTTGCTTGTGAAGGGGTCGAGAAGCTATAAAATTCACAATTTTTGTTACAACTGACATTAAATCATTCAATTCTGAGAATCCCGATTTGGCATACAACACCTCCTGATGGATAATGCAATGAAAAGGTACAAGTGGATGTCTAATAGCATCCATAAACAATTTCAGGAATCCCACATTTTTTCCTACCATATTTGGTGCCCCATCTGTCGTGACTGACACAATTTTAGAGATATCAATGTTTAGGTCACTGAATGTTTTTATAACAACCTTACATATTTTGTTTCCTGCTGTACTTATTGGCACTTATTCTAACTTTATCAACTCTTCTCTCATTGTGAGACCATCAGAATATCTAGCAATAATGGCCAACCGAGCATTTGATGCGACATCAGTAGTTTCATCAAGAGAAGTCAAAAAATATTTACAACTATTTAAGTCTTTTTTAAATTGATGTTGTACGTTTTTGTTAAGATCTATTATTCTGTCTTTGATAGTATTTCCACTGAGTGGTAACTCAGAAATTCTTTTAATAATGTCATCTTTATTTTTCATATCGTGAAATAGAGCTGGTTCACATCTTAGAAATGTTTCCTTAATAAATTCTCCGTCACTGAGGGCTTTTCCATGCTGAGCTATGGAGTGAGCAATACAGTAACTTGCTCATGTTAATTTGTAGAGCATCTTACAAATTTAATGATGGAATTTGATTGACTTTTATAGAGGTGCAGCTGCCTAGAAATGCATTCCTTCCTTTCATCGATACTTTTTTTCAAGACCTGACAATGATTAGTTTCAAAATGTCTCTTTACATTCCATGTTCTGCTTACTACCGTTTTTGGTTTGTTTTTGTTTTTGTTTTTTGGCCTTTGAAATTGTCTTTATTTCTGATCATTCCTTTACAACCATACACCTCAGCATTAACTCCCACACATGCAGCTGGGGCGCAAATACCCGCCCCCCCAAGCTGATCAGATTCTTATTTCTGATTCCAGGACACCTGCCCCCTGAGGTCCCATGAACTCCCCAACATTTGCCCCTGCAATCGTGGACCTGGGCTTGGTCCCTTCCTGTCCCCATTCACAGGAACATGAATCTGGAACATGGATTCCCCCTGCATAATGCACCCAGGTCGGGTTTCTTCCACAGAGAACCCTTCCCAGACAGCAAGTGCCTTCCCTCATGTGTCTCCATGGCCCCATTCCTGCCCTCATGGCACCCCTTCACTTCACCACACCCCCAATCATCTCCGTTATGACCACCAGCTCCCGATGTCTCCACTTCAGTAAGCCTGCCCCCCAATATCACCCTGTTCTGTATTTGTCTGACATCCTTGTGTTCTGCAGGACCAGAGGCTCTTTGAAGCCATCGGACAATTATTTTTCCTTAGACATCTGTGGAATGAATGGGTGGCTCTTGGTGGTGTGAGAGAGGCCAGCTGTGGCCAGCCCACTGCTGCCATGTGGAGCTCTTGGCCTGCACAGCCTTCCTCTAGTTCCCCATCCTTCTCCTGTCAGTCACTCACCCCATAGACACCGCTGAGCACCCAGTGTGTGTGCCAGGCTCTGACTCTGGGGAACTCTGAGTCACATAGAGGAGACAGCGCCACTGAGCAGACTCTAGAGTGAGGAGAGGAGGCACTGTGGTGAGTGCTGATGCCTGGAGCTGAGCTCTCCTGGAAACGGACAGCACAGACCCAGGCTGCCTCCATGAGGAATCATGGAATTTGTCTACAGAACAAAATCACAGCCAGCCACACACATGTGGGCCCATGAGCCAAATGCACAGTAGACCCAGACATGACCAGTGAGTCCTGAGCTGGGCTTCTGCTGGCATTTCCTGCTGTGACCAGGTTGGCTGGGGCTCAGATCTCAGACCTGGTGGAGAACCACCGCAGTGACTGGACAGCTGGAGGACTCTCTTACTACCGTTTCATTACACAGTATGCACAATGATCTGTTGTTTCTGTCGACAATCCCGTACATCTCAGTCCATATGTCTTGAAAGGGTTGGCTACTGCTACTTCCACTTCCTTTATCATTCATTCTTGCTTTTTTATTTTTTGATTCTCCACCACAAGGCTGCAAAAATAAATATAAATCACGGCGTTTTTAATAAAAGGTGATAGGTTTCTTACCTATTAGCTTTTTGCAGTGTTGTTGCACTGACTCCTGGTGCAAAACAATTCAAAGATAGTATGTATAACCAATAAGTATATGGTGCTGTAATCAATTATCCGACACACAGAATGTCTCGTCGAGCACGGTTGCCCTGTATATCTTTTTCTTCTAACCCTCACACTCCTGTCTCCTAACGAACATGGGGATCAAGTGCGTCCGTTTGCCGAATGCACCCGAACGCACAGGGAGCTTACCCGAGGCACATGTTGACAATAACGAGGCCGTTTCCAGAATTGGGCATTTTGTCACTTGAGTAAAAATAAAATGTCATAAGTAAAGATTAATCTCTTTCTAGTGCAATTCTTAACCTTTTTATATTAATGTCAATATTGGAACAATGTATCTTGGATGTTTTCACTATGTATCTTTGCTACGCAACACCGATGTACATGTTTACAGAGGGTTTTAGAATTGCATTATTGATCATGAGTAACGTGAGTAATAATATTACTCAAATAATGCCCAACTCTGGCCGTTGCGAGAGACAAATATTTGAATTATGCAATTTTTTGTCTCTGCTGATGCGTGTCACCCAAAATGAGTTCGAGTGTCACCTCTGACACATGTGTCATAGGTTCGCCATCACTGCACTAGGTTGTACTCAGAGTGTTGACTGCAGAACAAGCAGATCGCTGCCTCTGGCTGAAGCCTCTGGCTGAAGCCACCAGTAGACGACAGGACTCATGCCCGGATTTGCTCTATCGCCCTCTCTAGCTTCTCCTGCCATCAGTCCATCTTGTTGGTGCTCTCTGGAGGTCATCAGAGGTCAATATAATACTAGTAAAGTGTTGTTTTCCTTTAATTTTTATTGATTGATTTTAGAGAGAAGAAGGGAAAGAGAAAGAGAGAGAGAAGCATCGATTTGTTGTTCCACTTATTAATGCATTCATTGGCTGATTCTCACATGTGCCCTGACCAGGGATCAAACCCCCAACCTTGGGAACTAATGGCATATTAGGGGGACACTCTAACCGACTGTGTATATCAGTCAGGTGTTAACCGAAGGATGGCCCCAGGTTCAGTGGTCTTCGGGCATGTTTATAACCG
>NW_005873000.1:0-4908 GCF_000147115.1 Myotis lucifugus | reverse complement strand
CATCAACGAGCTTTCCGGCACCCGTGCTGAAGTGGACGCTTTTCCCGCTGCACTGCCAGTTGTCAGGCAATTAGTGCCGGCTCCTCCAGCTATGGAGGGGGCCGACGGGGAGATGGAACTTAAAAGAAATCTGCTCTTTGGAGGCAGGTCCTGGAGGAACGGCCTGGCTGGCGGTGATGTGCGGTCTAGATAGTGTCTTCAGAATTTGAAAACGGCAAGAAGCAAACGCCAGTGTGAGCCAGGCGAGCTGTCAGCGCAGGGCCTAAAATTAGGTACTTCAACACGGGGACGAAGCCACAGGGGGAATTGTGCTGGCAGAGAGGAGGGGAGACAGGCTGCGTGCCGTGCCGAGCTACGGGTTGAGGGAAGGTGGCCTGGTACCGAGTCCCCAGATCACTGATCCGGGCGCAACAGAAACAAGAACATAGATTGGGTCAGGAGCGGAAGCCAGCGTGAAAGGACAGTAAATCCTGAAACAATGAGCTGGAAAAAGAAACCCTTCTATGAGGGACATTTGTTGGTTCAGGGTGAATTCCAGGTCTTTTGTTAGCAAGGCTGGAGCGAAAATATTCTTTTCCACTGAGGGTGACCAGTGAAGCAAAAAAACCCCCCAAACAGCTGCAGGTTCTACTCCCTGCTGGCGTGTGGGCACGAAAGGGGCTGAGACACAAAAGCAGGGAGGAAAGTAGAAAGGCGTTTCCTGGCAGAGAAAGGGGAGGAAGTCAGACTTCAGAGAAGTGGCTTCAATGAAAAACCAGGACGAGTTGTTTTGTTTTTTTAACAAACAGTATTACGAAGACTGTCGACTCTACATTCGCCCGTTTCTGATGGGAAAGGCCGTGTTCTCACGGTCACCGTATTCACAGAGCCCAGGACACATCTCCAGACAGTCGCTCGGCAAAGGTCCGAAATAAAGTCCTTTTCGCTCAGGAGTTAGCGACGTACAGGGAGGACCCGAGGCTTTACGTGGAGGACGAGCTGCCCAGAGGGTCCCTCTCTGTTCACTCAGCGCGGAGTGGAAGGCGCGGCGGCTTCTCTGTTGCCTTCGGCGGTGGGACGTGACGTCGGGGGTGGATGGTGGCGATGCCAGGTGTCACTTCTGCTCTCGCACTTCGTCTTGTGGTCACGCTTCCTCCCCCGTCATACACATGCGTCTGCCAATGTTTGCTTAACAATGTGCTCGGAGAGCCGTCTTGCTTTTGTGTTTTACTTTGACTCATCTTATTTGCATAGAGGGAACAAGCAATGTTTAATATAGAATTAGCTCCTTGTACGTTTTTTTAATGGAACAACGTGATACTAAGACTCAATAGTGTACGTCTGTCTATAGGTTGGTAAAACCTTAATAGTTTCAATTTTTTCTTTTTTTCTTTTTTTAAAATTTTTTTATTGATTAAGTTATTACATATGTGTCCTTATCCCCACATTACCCCCCATCCTCCCCACTCATGCCCTCACCCCCCTGTTGTGTGTGTCCATTGGTTAGGCCTATATGCTAGCATATAAGTCCTTTGGTTGATCTCTCCCCCTTATCTCCACCCTCCCCTACCTTCCCTTTGAGGTTTGATGGTCTGATTGATGCTTCTCTGTCTCTAGATCTG
This sequence comes from Myotis lucifugus, assembly GCF_000147115.1. NCBI lineage: Eukaryota > Metazoa > Chordata > Mammalia > Chiroptera > Vespertilionidae > Myotis > Myotis lucifugus. The sequence goes on along the minus strand of NW_005873000.1, from coordinate 3,307 downwards.
TTTTTGTTCATCAGTTTATGTTGTTCATTATATTCCATAAATGAGTGAGATCATGTGGTATTTATCTTTCTCTGACTGGCTTATTTCACTTAGCATAATGCTCTCCAGTTCCATCCATGCTGTTGCAAATGGTAAGAACTTCTTTTTTTTTTTTACCACAGCATAGTACTCCATTGTATAGATGTACCACAGTTTTTTAATCCACTCATCTGCTGATGGACACTTAGGCTGTTTCCAAATCTTAGCTATGGTGAATTGTGCTGCTATGAACATAGGGGTGCATATATCCTTTCTGATTGGTGTTTCTAGTTTCTTGGGAGTTTTAATTTATTCTTATGTGTTTCCTAGTAGAGAGCAGAGTCAGTCATCCAATTCACCCCTACCTGATCTCACCCCGGCACTTGTACCTCCAAGGGTGTCCTTTTTCCAAAAGACACCCACATTTCTCAGGGTCCCTGCCCTGCCAAGAATGACATGTTTCCCCACCTTCAGGGCCAAGATTATAAGGACCCGATGAGGCGCCTGAAGGATGCTGCAGGCATCATTTCTGCAGTCAAAGCATAGGACTTGTTTCTATGACTGGATGTGTGTTGTCTAATTAAATGAAATTTGTAGCATGGGCATGTTAAGATTTGGATTTTTTCAATCCTATTCAGGTAGGAAAGAGGACAGATTCTTGTTGAGCCAAAACAACTACATTGTCGTGAAAAGTAAAGGTCTTTATGAAAAGTAATTTTGTATAACGTTTAACCATTATAACTAATTTTGTGAGTCTTTTAATAGACAAAGCCAAATATTACATGTCATAATTTTTTACAAGATCATTATATGTATTATTTTCTTGCCAACTTAATAGTTTTGATTCTACACTAAGAATTTTTATAAGGAATCTTTTTTCCTCAATGCTGAGGACGCAGGCTCAGAGTGCTCCATTTAGTTTTTATACATTTAATCTCCTAAATTGAGGGTTTAAGACAGATTCAGGAGAAAGAAAAGGGGTTTCTCTCATGTTCACTAAAGAGAAAATTAAATTGATCCCAATTAAATGACTTTATATAGTCTCTTTCGCCCTATGCAAGGACTTCTTGTTTTGCTGGTGTTGTGCGGTCTACCTTCATGAAATCACCTGCTTCTACAGCACAAGAGTCTTGGAAATCCTGACTCATGGGCTTGGTAGAGTTAGAATATTGTCTGTGGGGACAAGGCCAGCTCATTCGTGGGGGCCGACATCCGTGCGTCAATTTCCTGTGGTATCAAGAGTATCAAGTGTCTGATGCATCTCTTTCTGAAGTTCTTCTGATATTTCTTTCAGATGACTCAACCTCTGATCGGTACTTTGTAGAAAGGACTTCAGGTATATTTAAAGGGAAAGGAGCTGTTGCAGATAACGAGACTGGAACATCTGGTTTATTTTTTGTCATAGCAAACAACATCACAATGGAGGAATAATGCACATTCATTCAATAAAGCTTTCATGAGTGAATGAAAGAAAGCCCCGCCCGGCTGGTGTTGCTCAGTGGTTGAGCATCGACCTATGATTCAGGAGGTCACGCTTCGATTCCCGGTCAGGGCCCATGCCTGGGTTGCTGGCTTGATCCCCAGTAGGGGGCGTGCAGGAGGCAGCTGATCAATGATTCTCTCTCATCATTGATGTTTCTTTCTCTCTCTCCCTCTCACTTCCTCTCTGAAATCAATAAAAACTATTTTTAAAAAAAGATCATATGAAAGACAATAAGAGCATTCTGAGGGACCTCTAGGGCCTTTGATTTATCTATAAATTGTGTGTTATTATTGCCGTCAATGGATGAGGTTATTTTTTTTAAAAAAAATCAATGGCTGATAGTTATCATACCAATCTTCACGCATGTATATAAACATGTCTCAGTCCAACCTGAACAGCACACATGTTGCGGCATAGCCATACACAATTATTGCATTTAATTCATCTAGGACACTTTTCACTTGTTAGTTTTTCTTCTCTTTACAGATATAAAATGTAGTGAGTAAAGCTTAATTCCCTCAGCTATTCTACAATTCGTACACACCCAGAAATTTGTATTTTGAAGTTTAATTTTACATTCTGGCACAGCCATAACCATTTTATTTTTAGAAAAAGTTACTTCCTTTTTGCCCCGATACTCAGACACATATTAGTTATCTGACGTGCACTTGCCCCACATTCACACCGACTTCGATAGACACGCGCCCTGAACGTGCTGAGGGGACGCGTGCGTTCTGCTCATTCTCTGACAGCCACTGTCATGTACGAAAAGAAGGCACACAGATGTGCTAAAGGTTTTGCTTGAATATCCAGAGATTATTTATTAATTATTTCAACGCAATATGAGCCCATGATCTTAAAGGTAACTAGTAGATTAAATTCAGCTTAGGCTGCTGTGTTATAGAGAAACAAGGATTTATGTTAAAATTCTGTCGGATATGGAATTTAAAAAGTTTTCCCCAAGCAGAGTAAGGGGATTTTACCTAGGCGGTGTAGTGATTGGTAGCCCCATCGCAAGTTCCAGGAACCAAACTTTTAAAGAGATATTAGTTATTGTAATTCAATTTAGTTGAACCATAAAAGCAGTGTTGAACATTTAGAGAGCGCTGATTAATTGGGGTGTTTTATAAATTGGAAAAATATGCTAACATTAATTCTAACTTTGTGATAAAATCAGGAGGAAAACACATAACTTATTTAAACCAATCTATCAAACCATATGCATTTGGCCAAGAATTTCCCACGCGTAGAAATGTGAGTGAGCTCCATTTTAATTAAGGTTAATTAAATTTGAAGGAAAATCCTTCAAATTGTGCTCTAAAGTACCAAGGCCTTTCGCATTACGTGACTCCTCATACTCACCTGCCTTCCTCTCCATCTTGTCGTACGTAGAACTAAGTCCATTCATTCAACTTAAAAGTAAACCTCTCTCTTTTTTTCTCTGAGCTACAGTTCAGCAAGTCACCTGTATTTAGACAGATAAGCCCAGGAAGCCAGGAGCTTCCTGAAATTTAAGAGGTTGTTTAACCTAATCCGTGAATGTTCTCCTGCGATAGTAAGACATATAAGAAGTTGATCAGAAGATATTGACATGGCACCGCAGGGGGTCATTATCAGCCCCTGGGCCAGCCCTGCCTCTCGCCCTGTGTTCTGACCGGCTTTCTGTGCTGGTTATTTATAGTCCTCAGCCAGTCGGCTTGCCGGCCAAGCCAAGGGCATAATTGTTGAAGTTCAGTAATAGCTCGTTGTTGGCATACAGAACATTCCTCACATCTTATTTTTAATCCTTTTCATATTTCTGTGAGA
>NW_005872999.1:0-32980 GCF_000147115.1 Myotis lucifugus | reverse complement strand
AGTGTGAACGTGCATGTATGTGTTCACATGTACATGGATGTAATGTGTACATATGTGAATGCAGGTATAAATAAAAGTGACGGATCATCGTGTGTGTTCCCAGTCCATGCAAACATCCAATAAGTCTTCCGGACTTTTGTTGAAGGAGACTTGGTCACTTTTGCTCTTTAAAAAAATCATTTTCAGGGGGGAGGGTGACCGGAGCGGCTTGTTAATGGGGAAAAAGGATGGCCTAGGTAATACATTCAACAGTAAAGATTAAAAATAAGAAAATAAAATAATTTTTATAGGATTGTGCATTTTCTGAGTTTTCTTAATTCCGTTTGAAAACAACAGCCCGACTGGCGTGGCTCAGCGGTTGAGCATGGACTTATGAGCCAGGAGGTCACGGCTCCATTCCCGGTCAGGGCACCTGCCCAGGTTGCAGGCTCCATCCCCAATGTGGGGCGTGCAGGAGGCAGCCGATCAATGAGTCTCTCTCATCATTGATGTTTCTATCTCTCCCTCTTCCTTCTTCTCTGAAATCAATAAAAATACATTTTTTTTTAAAAGAAAGAAAACAACAGTGACCCATTGCCTCATTTTAGGTTCCGTCTTGGAGATGACGTGGGTGACATCTGCACAGGATGTTTATGAAATGGCACACGGAGGCCTCTCCCCTTTGGGGGTTGAATGGTCAGAGGTCGAGCTCCCGCCACACAATGCATTCCAGCCGCCCCCACCCCCGGGTCTCACTTCCTCTCTCGCACCAGAGTCCCAACACCCATGCTGGGTGGACACCCCACCGACCTAGAGAAGGGAGACACGCACCATCCTCAAACCCCCACTTATTGAAGCAACCGTCTGCATTTTCTTCGGAACGTCCATTGCAGATTTGATGTTGGCTGTCTCGGTCCCCTGTCTCGCGCTCACAGGGAGGTGGGGAGTGTTTTTGTGTGTTTGTTTGTTCTAGAAAGGCCTCGAAAGCCCTCCAGATCCCTTCTTTCTCCCCAGTCAGTCTAGATGGGATGCACGGGCCGAGAAGGGGATGGAAATGCGCTGCCCTGCGTGGCCTCGTAAACAGACCAGCCGTCTAGTCATGTGTCGTATCGCTCCTCAAGCCAAACACCGAATCGTGAGCGCAGACATTTGGCAAAGACCTAGGCGCGCAGGGGCTGATGGAGTCTGCAAATGCAGGCCCCGCGGAGAGGCACCAGAGCGCTGGGCTCGGCCGGGCCGCTGCGCTGTGTCCCCCCGGGGGGCTCGCCGCCCATCTCCTCCCTGTGCTCTGGCCAAAGGCATGCTTCTACGCCCTCACTGGGCAGCCAGCTAGGTTCTAGTCAACGGGAGGACAGAGGGGGTGAGTGCCATGGAGTTGAGAGGGAGGCAGGGAGCCCAGAAGTTGGGCTTGCCCCTCCGTCCTTCCCTCTGAACCTCAGGGTGCACCCTGGGAACATGGAGACACGTGAGCCAGCCTCACAGCTGTCCACCGCAGAGCTGAACTGCCCAGGGGACATTCAGACAGCACTTTCCCAGGATGCTCTGCGAGCCTGTCTCCTTTCAAAGAGAAAGACGCCGGGCCCCAGGGATGCTGCTCTGTGGGGAGGGGGGGGGGGGGGGGGGGATCAGGGAGCAGCGCTCACGGCGCCCGGGAGCTTGGATACCAGCCTTTTGAGACCAGAGATTTCTCTTGGGTCTGGCTCGCCCCAGACCCTCCTGGGGGTCCTCCTCCTGGGGAGGGCCCCCTGGGTGACCCGGGCTGGCTGCTGGCTCAGCACCCGTCCTCTCCCTGCCTCCCTCAGTCCAGGAGGACCCTCCACACCACAAGGCGGAGTCCAGGCCTCAGGCTCCCTGGGGAGAGGACAGGGGAGAGGGCAGTTCAGAGCTCTGCCCTGTCAGGGCGCCAGCTCCCTGCCAAGTGTGACCATCTCACCAAGCACCGCCCAGAAAGGGGAGTGGCCAGGGCCCTGTCGTGCTCAACGGTCCGCCCAGACCAGGCGTGTGAAGCTACCTTCAGAAGCAAAGCACGGCCCGGCTGTCATGGCTGAGCGTCAACCTATGAACCAGGAGATCATGGTTCGAGTCCCAGTCAGGGCATAGGCCCAGGTTGCAGAATTGATCCCCAGCGGGGGGTGTGCAGGAGGCCGCCGATCCATGATTCTCTCTCATCATTGATGTTTCTATCTCTCTCTCCCTCTCCCTTCCTCTCTGACATCAATAAAAATAGATTTTAAAAAAGAAGAAGAAGTGAAGCACTGCCTCCCCCAGCTCACAAAGGACAGGAAACATGCTGTGCGTTTCTTCAATGTTCTTCTCATGCTCGGGGTTCATGCATTCACTTACTTGTTCCTACCTTTATTGAAACCTACCCTTTTCCAAGTTCAGGGCCAGAAGCTGAGCACAGGCAGATGGATAAGACATCGTCCTTGGTCGTAGAGAGCAGATTTCTGGCCAAGTGAAAGCTGAGCCCATAAGAGGCATGGGCGCCCAATACAATCCTGATGGGCGTGAAAAGACAAGACCAGCGCCCACGGTTTGCTTGTCCCTAACTGTTAACGTAGAACCTTGACCTCGTCATCAGCGCAGTCTGCGAGGTGCGGACTGTGCCTGTGGGTTGATCCCGTCCATGGACCCACATGAGGAGCCAGTCCTCAACCTCGACCCCTTGAGCCAGGTCTCCGAGAACCCCTGACACGAGTCACTAAAGCTTTAAAGTTGTAAGTAAAAGGGGCTGAACACTGGCTGTGACTACAAGTCACACTTTGGGTTCTCAGTTCTCACTGGAAAACGTTGTTCCCTGCTCAGTCGCTGAAGCCAGGGATGGCGCAGTTGCTTAGAAAAATAAATGATCACAGATACTCATTATCAATGTCCATTCGTTTCACCGGGATGTCAGCACTGTGAGAGCAAACGCTGGGGAATTTGAACGAGACTATTTCTCCCAGAATCTACCACTCAGGCCTTGGTTTGTAGATCATCTGTTTTCGAAAATCTTGCACACGTGTTTTCTCAGTAAATGCCTCAATAGCCTGGGGCTATAGGCAGGGCTCTTTCCATTTCACAGATGAGGGTAAACCGCTGTGTTTGAGGTCACGTGGGCGGTAAGAACACAGCCTCAGCCCTGGGGTTCTGACATGTCCCACTGTCCACCCCTCGTTAACCTCCGTGCGTGGTACACACAAGGGCCGCTGCACTCGTTACAACAAATCCCTTAGACGGTTCGACATGTTTGCTTCTCTACCTGCTTCCTCTCCGGCTCTCGGGCTGACACGGTGAAAGGAACAGAGGCTCTGTCCTTGAGCGTGATGTCTCCCCTACTCCTGCCCAGCATAGGTCATCGTCTCCGACGCCTTCAACTGGGTCTTATTCGTCCCTTGTAACTCGAAATCTCGAGCACATGAGCTCACTCTGTGCTTGTTAGTAAATAAACTACCTCGTGTTCTCAGTGCCGCAGAAGATTCTGTTCTGGTCCCTTCTGACGCTGAAAAAATGTGTTAGTTATCCTCCACCATCTGGGGAACTGGGCTGCACTTGACCCTGGGCAGCAAGCTCATTTCTCCCCCGGGGAGTTGCTCTCAGGGTCATTTCAAGCCATAACGGGAGCAAAGACTGGTGAGGAGGGGCAAGACTATTCCAGGCCAATGATGGGGGGCAAATGATGACAAAGGTCCGTGTTCTCCCTGATCTCTGGGCCCCCAAAGGCCAGCTGGCAAAGCAGACTCCCTCCGGGGCAGTTGGATACGTGCCCCGGGTTTCAGGGCAAATCAACGGGAAGTGTTTGCCGAGCTCCCTAATGCGGTTTTTGATGGTTTTACAAATTCTCACCGGGGTCAGTTCCTGTGGAGCCGCTCTGAGGCCCAGGCACCTCCTCCCCCAGACAAACGTGACTCCGGGCATGAGTTTCCAGGGGAGGTTCGCTGGGTGTTTGTCTTGGCCGCGGCAGGCGCTCCGAGCCCGGGGAGCAGCGGCCTGTCCCCTCCGTGCTGCGCGCTTAGGGAACAGCTGAGAACAACGGCTCGGGGAGCGGCTGGAACCCCCTCTCCACCTCCCTTATGAGACAAAGTGGGTCGTTTTGTTTTGTTTTGTTTGTTATTGTTTTAAATATATTTTTATTGATTTCAGAGATGAAGGGAGAGGGAGCAAGAGAGGTAGAGACATCAATGACGAGAGAGAAACATTGACTGGCTGCCTCACCCCACCCTGGGGACCGAGCGGAGCCTGCAACCCGGGCATGTGATCTGACCGGAAATCAAACCCTGACCTTCTGGTTCATAGGTCAATGCTCAACCACTGAGCTGCGCCAGCTGGGCTAGTGGGTCTTTTTGAAAGAAAGGGGGGGCTACACTGAGATCAGGGGCGGGGAAATGGCCGGTAACGTAGGTGCGGCATTACTGGAATCCATGGCATCTGATGGCCGCTCACTCATCAGAAGGTGGTCGCCAGTGTTTCTCCCCCAACATCTAACAGGACCACAGCCGCTCGCCAGGACTGTGGCAGTCGCTGGGAACGAGGTACATTTGTGTGTTTTTTTAAGTTGTGCTCATCTCTAAGGAACTCTAGGATTTTATAGCAAAATACATCCCCTGCTGAGGGTAGTTTACAAGTTCTCAGTTAATGATCTCCGCTCCCTGACTCAACATCTCGCAGAGTTTCCTGGTATTCATTAAACAGAATCATAATCAAGGGACTATTACGAGTTTTAAGTGGCCCATTGATTTAAAAATCACACACGTACGAAACCAACAGAAAACTGCAGATGCCGCTACCTTTCCCGTTAACCAACGGAAGTCAGTTCTAACTCCCAGAGCTCCCAGCCACAATATCAATAACAAAAGCAACAGCGTGGGGGGAATCTTATTTAAAATGCCCAAGAAACATACGTATGTCTCGGTGAGAGAACAGAGTTGCATACATTGAGAGAGAAAGTATGTCTGGACAGGAAGATGGTGAAGAGTAAAGTGGTGTCCGTCCCTGGCTCTGTTTCAAGCCCTCTGTGTCCACCCAGGGGCCTGGAGCCCTCGAGCAGAAACCCCACCGACGTACTGAACATCTATGCGAAATCTCTCAGGATTCCCAAGTGAGGACCTCCTCGTGGTACATGGAGTTGTGGTCATGTATGACTTTAGGCTTCGATTTTCAACTGGAAATGAGTTATGGTCCCTTTAGGAGACGTCAGTGTACAAGATTCTCAGGGAGCAAAAGCTGGAGTTTTGAGGAGTGAACCTAACCAGATTCCAAGTGGAGACTTGATTGGAGCAAAGAAGAATTTCCCTGGAAGGGGACACTATTCCCTGAGAGGCCAGAGGCCCCGAAACACCGGTGACCAGCAGGAAGCGAGGGCAGTTCTCTAACTAGTCAGCCCCTGGCAGGGGAGGCTTACCTGCCAACAAGACTCATAAATGACTCATTTGTTCGGTTCCAGGGTAAAACTGAGATCAGTTTTACTTATGGAAAATACTGAATGCGTGCAATGTAAAGTCATAGCCACACGCATACATATGTAGTAAAACAAACAAACAAAAACTAGTTCGTTTGCAACTTCTGCGTCTGGTCAAGCTGGAGTGACAGACCAGGTTGGCTTCTGCCTGAAACCCTCATAAGCACCACGTGAGGTACGTCCGACAGCGGATTTCAGGGCACTGAACGTCAGTCAGTGAAGGACGGCGATCCTGAGAAAGGGGAAATGGACACGGGGAGCCCCGTGGTCACCCCAGCTCGCTGCCAGGGGACTCTCCAGGCCAGGATCAGAGACCCGCAACCAAGGAGGTGCCCAGTGGATTCCCTGGACAAACAGAGCTGAGTGTGTGGAATACCCAGTGTTTGCAGAATAAAGCACTGAGAGAGAGAGAGAATTCCTGAGACCTGTGAAGGGTCCCCTCAAGAATTCAGCGGAAGCCCTGGCTGGGGTGGCTCAGTGAGTTGAGCATCGTCCCACGCACCACAAGGACAGGGGGTCACGGGCTCAATCCCTAGCAGGCGGCGTGCAGGAGGCCGCCGATCAGCGTGTCTCTTTCTCTTCTCTCTCTCCCTCTCCCTTCCTCTCTCTCTAAAATCAATTTTTTTAAAAATTCAGCAGAGAACTGAGAGGCCCATGCAGGTGAGGAAACCAAGGCTGGGAAAGAACTGCCTAAGAGGATTAGAGGGAGAGTAGCATCCCCACGGCGAGAAGGGGAAGCATCACAATGCAGGGTCACCAGGGAGGCTCCTCGGAGTCGCCTTTGTCCGGAGCACAGAATAACGAGCCTGAGGTGGCCTGTGCTCTGTTCCAACCAAATGTCTACAAGCAAAACCCCCGAAGGTCAGCCTTCTCCCAAGTGAGTTCCCTGCATCCCAGAACAACGCTCGAGAGTATTTATAGACCCACAGAAATACTCAGCACCAAACAAAGTCGATGCGCGAAGCATGCAAAGAAACAGGGAAAAATCCGCCATGGAGAAAACCCAGCCAATCCTAACCAACCCAGAACTAATTGGATGTTAGAGTCAGCAAACAGGACACAAAAGCAGTCCTAACCGTACAGGTGTGTTCCAGATGTTCAAGTGAAGGGGACCCCACTCCAGCACCGAGAGCTGAAAACTATAAGGTGCTACTGCTAGACAAAACACACACTGGATGTGATAACAGCAGACTGGGCTTTGCAGAACAAAGACAGCGACTTTGAAAACATAGCAATAAAAACTACACAAAATAAAATTCCAAAAAACTTTATTAAAAATGACAAACTTATCAGCAAACTGTGGGACAACTTTGAACAGCCTAATCTATAATAATAGAAGCGTAATATGCTAATTAGACCCGACGAAGCCCGGGCTGCAAGGGAAGCCCGGGTCCCGGGTGCCGGCAGCCGGGGGAAGGAAGGCCTACTCTTGCACAAATTTCGTGCATCAGGCCTCTAGTATATGTATATTTGAGGACTTAAAGATGAGTAGAGAGGGGGACAACAGAAAAACTATTTTAGAGAAATAATGGATAAAAATTTTCTAAATTTGGCAAAATGTATAAACCCACAGACCCAAGACACTTATCAAACCCAGAGCACAAGAAACATAAAAAAAAAAATTACACCAAGTTACTTCATAGTAAAATTTCACAAGCTAATAAGTGAGTTTATCAATGTTGCAAGATACAGGATAAATGTGTGAAAAATGTCTATGTACCAGCAACAATCAACAATTAAAAATAAGCATAACTTAAACAGTGCCAAAAATAAGAAATACTTAGAAAAAAAGTCGACAAAAGACATGAAAGGCTTCTATATTGAAAACCTATAAAATATTGATGAGAGACATTAAAGAAAACCTAAATTTTCACCCATCACAAAGACTCAATACTGTTAAAATGTTAACTCTTGCTAAATGAATCTTCAGATGCAGCACACTTTCTATCAAAATCCCAGAAGGCTTTTCTGTAGAATCCCGCACGCAGATCCTAAAATTCCCGTGGAGACGCAGAGGGCCTAGAATTGGCCCCCGACTTGGAGAAAGAACGAACTTGAGAGCGAGCACGACGGAGCTCAGGTGTCTCGGCCCGCACACGCGCTGCAAAATTCCTTTTAAAACGTGGGAAAGCTGAGCTAGTGTTTAAACGCTATTAATAGAAATACGTGAAACAAAACAAACCAGCTCATCTGCTACGTGTTCGCTCTGCGCTTGAACATCGGTCGCTGTGAAAGCGAAGGAGACACCTGAGGAGCTGCCAGAAAAACACCTGAAACCAAGCCGCTCTTTCTAGCCCTGTGGTCGGCAAACTGCGGCTCGCAAGCCACATGCGGCTCTTTGGCCCCTTGCGTGTGGCTCTTCCTAAGCCTTAGGAGTTCCCTAATTAAGTTAATAACAATGTACCTACCTATATCGTTTAAGTTTTAAAAAGTTGGCTCTCAAAAGAAATTTCAATACTTGTACTGTTGATATTTGGCTTTGCTGACTAATGAGTTTGCCGACCACGTTTCTAGTCTAACATAGAGCTGGGCCAGCCGAAGCTGAGATGGGTCCAGGCAGGGCAGGGACAGCGCTTGCAAGGATGCTTGGAGGACCCCTGCATGACATCCCTGCACACCCCTCCCTCTTTCCGCATGACATCCCTGAACACCCCTCCCTCGAGCCTCGTCACCATGTCAGAAGGCGGCAGAGCAGAGCTGAGGAGCTAAGGCGCTAGGCTGTCCGGGCCTGACCCCAGCCGCTGGGACAGGGAGCTGGAGGGGGAAGTGGAGGCCTTCGGCGGGGAGAGGAGCAAGGACTGACCCCTGAAAGGCAGGAGCTGCTGACGGGCTCTCCGTAAGGCCCGGGGAAAGGGGGCGCCACCTGCCCCTCCCTCAACACGCATGGAATTCACCCTGAGGGACGGTCCTGCACGCACACAGGGAGGCGAGCGAGTGGCGAGCTGGAGTCCAAGGGGGAGCTACACTCACACTGAGGTCTGCAGGGCCTGGGGAACGCACCTGGGGTTCTCGGGGAGCGGCCCAGGCCTGCCCCGCCCGGCCAACCACCAGAGAAGCGGGCAGCCCAGGCGAGCGGACTTTCTAAGCACCGTGCAAACTCACGGCCACGTACCTTTACATTTAAATTAGTGAAAAGTGAATCGAATTGAAAATGCACTCACCACTTTCAGAGCCCATCGCCACGTCCGCTGCCATGTCGGGGGCAGTGCTGATCCCTGAGGAAGTCCCATGGGTCCGGCCCTCGGCCCGGCCAGTAGCTGCCGCTGCCAGCTCAGGGGGAGGGAGGGGCAGAGGAGACCGGCTGCTCTGCTCCACTGCATGCAGGTGACCTCGGCGACATCTGACCAGCTGGTCCCCAAGCCGAGACACATCGTCACGATGGCCAGGCAGGGAGAGGTCCAGAGGACCAGAGACGAGCGGTCGGGGCCGTGTCCTCGCTTTACATCCACGGAATCCCACTCTGGGTCCTGCTGGTGACGCCCCAGGAAACACGCCATTTGCCCATGTTTCCACCCTGAATCTCAGTCCACCACGAAGCTTTTCCACCCACTGTTTGGTTCCGCACTGCGCCTTGCCCGGGAGCTGTATGTGGAATGGACACGCTGCTGGTGCGGGCAGGGAGCGGCAGGGGGGCTCCACGGGGCGTCTGGGACGTGGCCCTGAATGGGTCAGCGGGCCGCCTGGGATTCGGTTCCTTCAACCGAAAACTAGAGCAGCCGGACCACCGTCGGGCACCCGGGACGGTCTGAGCTACCAGGTGCCTGGAAGCCACGCCTGGGCGGACGGCGGGCTGACCCTCGGGAGGAACGTGTGAGCTCCACTCACCTCCCAGCTGCGCGGAAACCACAGTTCAGAGAAGCGAGAGCAAACGAGGCCCCAGGCTGCGCTGTCACCGACTCTTAACCACGGCCGGGGGGATGGGACGGGACCGTTAGGCCACTTCTGCAGCCTCCCTGCGATGCCGCCGTGGCCACCGCAGACGCTGCTCTGCACGCGGCAGGGGACCAGGGCGGCAGGCCTTGCTCCAGGAGCATCGAGCATCCTCAGGGCAGGGTTGGGATTGGGGGGAAGGAGATGGCGCTGGGACTGGGCAGCGCCCCCTGATCCTTCCATTGGACGGGGGGACATTCCTGGGCCCTGCACAAAGCCAGCCCGCAATTCATCACCCAGCGCTGAGGACATCGGCAATGCGGACACGGCTCCTCGCCCGCGGGCAGGGAGGGAGGGCAGCCGGCGGGGGCTGAGCCGATGGCGTCAGCAGCATTCCCGCCATCTCCCGGCTCCGGTCACTGGGACAAAGGGCAGGGGATGCACCTGCTGTGGCCGCGGGCCGCCTGCCAGGAGGACCGGCTGGGACAGACGCTGCGGGCGGGGCGCGTCGGACCTTCGTCACCGGCACGCTGACACGGATTAGGGCGGAGATTGAATGTCGCCGGCGTCCACTGGCTCCGGGGGTCTGTTCCAACCACGGGCCGCGGGACCGAATGACAGCAGCACGGCCGTGACAGAATCCACGCCGGGCGCCCAGCGACCCTGCGCAGCCAGGAAGGGAGCCGGCCTGCGCAGTCCCCGAGGAGGGACGTTCTGGAGTCGGGTTTCTCTCCCCTTTGCTGTCTCCGTCACTTCTCCGTCAACATGGCGAGCCAACATGGCAAGCGAGAGGCGAGGGACAGGAGCGCAGGTGTCAGCATGGGAATCATCTGGGGTTTTAGGGGGCTGGCACGGCTGAAGCAGGAGGGAAGGACCCAGGAAACCGGAGGACCAGGAACCGGAGTTGAACTTCAGCTTTGCATACTTTGCATACGTTACACCCGGCTATCACACGGACAGAAGCTGTGTGTGGATTTGCTCGCTGCTTGGCAAGCACAGGGTCACCCCGTCGCCGGCGCCATGGAAAGCGATCAGTTGTGCAGAAGTCCTCCGGGACTGGCTCAGGCACCGTCACTCACTCGTAAAGGGAGAACGGACTTTCTCAAAGGAAAGTGCGAGCTGGGGGGAACCGCGTGGCTACTCGGAATCGGCTCAGCGAGTGTTGCTGGAATTTCATAAAAATCTTGTTCCTAAGTTCATTGGAGACGGCTCAGTACACGCTGCCAAGCCTGGGCTCTCGACAGAAGCCACATGATCTGAGAGTCTGCTCCGAGGCCCTGGTGCAGACAGAGGCGCGTGGCATCGCCAGGAGGTCCTGGTAGAGCTTCCGTGCGAAGAGCCGGGAAGAGGCAGCAGCCGACAGAAGTGTTGACCAGGCTCTGCTCCAACCGCTGCGGCTTCCGAGCCATCGCTCCCACTCTGGGCCTCAGGTCCTCGTCTCTGAGATGGAGCTCTTACACAGGCCCTTCTCATCCGGGCACAGGCAGCCACGTCTGCCACACGTGTCACGGCCTGGGGGGCAGGGGTGTGTCTGGCATCGAGCGGGTCCAGGCCAGGATGCTGCTGAGTTGAGAAACCTGGATTCCACTCAATTGGGCTCCGTTTCCAACAAGGTGGCATCAGGTCTGCAGGTACCATTCCAGCATCTCTCTTCCATTCCAGATCCCTTATTTGTAAACGGTCCCAAATTATTTATCTTCCATATGAATATAATTCTTACATATTACCCAAAGTATGTGGGCAGTAAGCACTTTCTAATGTTTAGAGCAACCACAACAGAATGAAGCTTCCCAGATCTTTGGCGACAGTGTCTTGGTGACTACTTACTGTGCAACTGGCGTCGCCTCGAAGTCTCCCCGAGGGGGACACATGCCCCGCAAGAGGCCTCCTTCACAGTGTGGGGGGATGTTCACTGAATAAGTGACTCATCCAATAATCTCTTTGGTGCTGAGAGAACACGGAGCGTGTGAGAGTCCTAGAGGGCGGGAACCGGGCGGGCCAGGCTGCCGCGGATGGCTGAGTCAGGACCACCCTGGGTCCCGGGGAGCGCAGGCAGGTTTTAGGGCCTTGGTCACTGTTTAACTCACCCATCCGTCAGGTTCCGACTCATCCTCCACCGGCTGCTGACACTGAGGAAGCCCCGATGGCTCTGATCCTCAGTGTCCTCGTCTGTGAACTGGGAGCACTCGCACCCACCCCGTGGGATGCTCTGTGGGTCAGGGGAGGGGGACTCACACCCACCCCGCAGGATGCTCTGTGGGTCAGGGGGACTCACACCCACCCCATGGGATGCTCTAAGGGTCAGGGGGACTCACACCCACCCCACGGGATGCTCTGCGGGGGGCAGGGGGACTCACACCCACCCTGCAGGATGCTCTGTGGGTCAGGGGAGGGGGACTCACACCCACCCCACGGGATGCTCTGTGGGTCAGGGGGACTCACACCCACCCTGCAGGATGCTCTGCGGGTCAGGGGAGGGGGACTCACACCCACCCCACGGGATGCTCTGTGGGTCAGGGGAGGGGGACTCACACCCACCCCGCGGGATGCTCTGTGGGTCAGGGGGACTCACACCCACCCCACAGGATGCTCTGTGGGTCAGGGGGACTCACACCCACCCCGCGGGATGCTCTGTGGGTCAGGGGAGGGGGGCTCACACCCACCCCGCGGGATGCTCTGTGGGTCAGGGGAGGGGGACTCACACCCACCCCGCAGGATGCTCTGTGGGTCGGGGGGACTCACACCCACCCCGCAGGATGCTCTGTGGGTCAGGGGGACGCAGCTCCGCCAAGGCTGCCTGGAGCCAGCACGGCTCGCTCGGCAGGTGTGAGCGTCCTGCTTCCCCTCCTCCCAGCGCGCTGTCTGCCATGGGCTGGGACACTGCTCTCTTCCTCTGGGTTTGTCCAGTGGCACTTGGGGTCAGAGCAGAGGCTGCTGGTAGAGGCCACGGTGCTAAGACCAAAGCCATAGACGGCTGTGTTGACTCTCAGGAGAAAACACAGGCCACCTCAGTCTCGCCACGTCAGCACGGCCACGGCCACGCGACTAAGTCTCCGCCTGTGACAGAGAGAAGGCCCTGGGTCGAGGAGACTGGGGGTTTCCGCTCATTAGACTGTCAGCTGCAGAGCTGGCAGACGCCGGGTGGGGCGGCTGTGAGTTGAGGATCTGGTTGAGGGATCACACATTCGCCAGAGGTTGGGCTGGGTGACATCTGGTCCTGCTGATGGTCCCCAGCTGGGGACAGCGTCCCTGCTGCCCCGGTGGCTGGGCCTCGCCGCAGAGGTGCCGACAGCGGCTTTCAGCGCAGTGTCAGGTCTCACGGAGCGCCGGCATCCTTGGAAGATAGTGTGAGACAAGGATAATTTGCGGCTAACAAGAGACTGACTAGAACATTTAAAAGAGAAGAGAAACAAGATGCCCACAGGAGTTATTGGAAAACTCTCCTATTCCCAGGACTCTCGACAGAGCAGGCTTCTGGGGGGCTTTCGAGGGCTGCGCTCCCGGTGCCTCTGGCCGGTCACTTCCCCAGCACCCAGCCTGGGTCTGTTGGCAGGAAGAAACCCCTGCCCACATCACTCCCTGGGGTTCCCAGCCAGTGTGCCTCCTCCCCCGCCCCCCGTCCAGTCATCCTATGGTTACTTCATATACGGTGTCCAGGGTGCTGAGTCGGACCCAATGGGAAGAATAAGGAAAAGTACATCTGCTCCAAGCGAAGTGGAGGTGACAGGTATGCGTTTCTTGCTTGACACTGCCTCATCCTTTCACTGGTTGGGATTACTTATCTGCCTTTATTTTATTAAAAATTTTTTTCATTTTCATTAGAAAATTTTCCTGCATCTAGAGAGCTACTGAGCAAAGAACAGGAAGCTTCTCCAAATTCAAGGCCACACCCATCTGTGCCACACCCATCTGGCCATCATCCGGGCCTCTTCTCCCCGCACAACCTTCCAATGGCTACAGAAATGAGCCACCGCTCCCCGAAACCAGCACTTTCAGTCTGTGACGCTTCGTCACCTCGGAAGCAGAGACCCCTGCCTGCCTGCCCTCAGCTGTGGCAAAGGCCACACGGGGCCTGACGGGTCCCCACGGGCACCCTGCTTCTTGCTTTTATTATTTCTTTTTTTTTTTTTTTTTTGGTTAATCCTCACCCAAGGATATTTTTCCATTGATTTTTAGAGAGAGTGGAGGGGCAGGGGAGATACAAAGAGAAACATCGGTGTGAGAGAGACACTCCGATTGGTTGCCTCTTGCATGCACCCCGACCAGGGCCCGGGAATCTACAACCAAGGTACTTGCCTTTGACCGGAATCAAACCTGGGACCCTTCAGTCCGCAGGCCAACACTCTATCCACTGAGCCAAACGGGTTAGGGCTGCTTCTTGCTCTTATAAGCCGGCGGGGCTCGGTGGTTGAGCATGGAACTATGAACCAGGAGGTCACAGTTCAATTCCCGGCCAGAGCACATGCCCTGGTGCCAGGCTGGATCCCCAGTGGGGGGCGTGCAGGAGGCAGCCAATCCATGATTCTCTCTCATCAGTGATGTTTCTATCTCTGTCTCCCTCTTCCTTCCTCTCTGAAATCAATAAAAAACATATTTTTTAAAAAAAAGTAGAACTAGAAAACCCAGACGAAAACTCAAACGAGCAGCCACAGCGCGGAACCAGGGCGCGTGCATTGTTTGTAGCAGGAGCCCGGGGTAGAGTCTGCAAACCTCCTTCATGCAGACCAGGCTCTGCCCCAGTCCAGGGCTCAGGCGGCACCAGGCGAGCAGCCTGCGCATCCCCAGCCCCGGGAGGAAGGGGGCCGAGCGGGCGTGATAGGAAAGTGTTCCTTCCCCGGACACTTAGGTTAATGGGGAAAGATTAACAGGCCAGCGGTGTGTGAGCGCTCAGATTTCTCGCCCGGGGACACAGAGCGAGGATTGTTTGTGGTGCTGGTAGGAGGCAGTGGCCAACTCGGCGAGAGCGGTGTTGCAATCGACACATCTGGCGGTTACTGGCTCAGGGCACGGCAGGGCAGCGGTCAGGGGAGCAGCGGGACCAGCACCCGTGGAGGAGGCACGGCTGGAGGCCGGGCCTCGAGCAGGGCTGTACCAGAGCGGCTCTCTGAAGTGAGCTCACGCTCACACTTGGACTTTTGGTCTGAGCTGTGCTGAGCTGGCCGCAGCCTGGCGGGGGCATTCGTGGCCGCCCAGGAAGCGTGTCGGACCCCGCCTGCCCGCAGCCACAATGCCCACGGTGGACGAGGTGCTCGCGCACGTCGGGGAATTCAACTTCTTCCAGAAGCAAACGTTTCTCCTCCTCGCTCTGTTCTCGGCATCGTTCCCCCCCATCTACGTGGGCATCGTGTTCCTGGGCTTCACCCCCGAGCACCGCTGCCGGAGCCCGGGCGTGGCCCAGCTGAGCCAGCGCTGCGGCTGGAGCCCGGCTGAGGAGCTGAACTTCACAGCGCCCGGCCCGGGGCCCGCGGGCGAGGCCTTCCCCCGCCAGTGCCTCAGCTACGAGGTGGACTGGAACCGGAGCAGCCTGGACTGCGTGGACCCGCTGGCCGGCCTGGCCGCCAACAGGAGCCTCCTGCCGCTGGGCCCCTGCAGGCACGGCTGGGTGTACGACACGCCCGGCTCCTCCATCGTGACCGAGGTGAGTGAGGCAGGACTTAAACCAAACGCAAATAGTGCAATAAACTGATTGAAAATAGACCCAGAGCCACAGAAGCGCGAACAGACTGTTGAACCTCAGAGGGGAGGCAGGAGAGGTGGGAAGAGATCAACCAGGGATCTTGTCTGCATCTATGCATCTCCCGTGGGCACAGACAATGGGGAGGGGAGGGCGGGTGGGGGGTGACGAGAGCGGGCTGGAAGAGGTTAATGGGGGGAAAGGAGAACCTATGTAATAATTTCAACAATAAAGATTAAAAATTTTTTAAAATAGTGTAGCTTTTCTTATGGAAGAAGCCAGTAAGGCCCACGCATGCTCCTTGGACTCAGGGTATCTTAGGAAATCCCGGTTTCTGACAAAAACATGCAGCCTCTTATTTGTCTGGAGTGTGAGTGGATTAGCTAAAACCCGGGTCAAATTCGATCATGATTCTCATTTATGCAACTCCCAGCTGTAAGAAACAAGCAAAGGCCAATGACAGTTCCCGGAAATAATGCCAGGGAAGGGAAAGATTCAAGCCTCCTCTCCCTCTGGCCGCCCTGCCTCCCCCTCCACTCCCCCATCCCGAGGAGGGTCCCCTGCGAGCCTGCGGGCCCACCTGAGCGGTGCCTGCCGCACTCGCTGCACTGCTCTTGCTGGCCAGCTGGGGTGGGAGCTGATGCGACGGTGCCCTTATGTTACTAAACACCAGAGGCAACATCAGCATCTAATTGCAATCTAAGCTCATTTCAATAAATATAGAGGAAACAAAAAAATAGAGATGTGCTCTTCCTAGAGGCAAAGTAAAATGGAGGGGGGGGGGGGGCAATTATCCCGAGAGCACAGAGCACAGAGCGTGCCGCTGCCTGGCGCCATGGAAGACTGGGTGGCTCGTGTGGACAGACCTTGAGCGCGAGGGGCCTTGTTTAAGGGCCTCAGATGGTCTCGCAGTTGCATGAAACGCTGAAGGTCACAGAGTTAGCCCCACACAGCGCTGAGGCTTTACAGGGGCCGCACTCCGCCCTTCCCGCAGAGATGAGGAATCAGGCCCTGAGCCCGGGAAAGTTTCGCCCAGGCCGCAGCGTGAGAGGATTAGCGGTCAGCCCCAAGCGGGATCGCCTGCCTTCCAGGCCAGCACCCGGCCCTTCTCCCACACTCCCTCCTGTTCCAGAGAGAGCCAGTGTCACAGCCTCAGCAAGACGCCCCCAGTCAGTCCCCCAGACATCAGCAGGGTGGGGAGCGTCCAGCCCGAGGGCCGTACAAGGCCCTGCCAAGGCATCAGGGGTGAGTTCTAATTACATGTTTGACCAAATAGAGCAGGCTACTTTTAAAGTTGATTTTAACTTTGTATGGCCTGCGAAGGATGTTATAAATATCCAAATGGGCCCTGGCTGGTTTGGCTCAGTGGATAGAGCGTCGGCCTGTGGACTGAAGGGTTCCAGGTTCGATTCCGGTCAAGGGCACATGCCCGGGGTGTGGTCTTTATAAATAAATAAGTAAGTAAATAAATATCCAAGTGGCCCTTGGCAGAAAAAAAGCCCCCCCACCCCCGCACCTTCCCCCCTTCCCGCCCCGACCCTGGCCTTAAAGAGACAGCAACGAGACGAGGAACAACCCAACCTACTCCAGGCAGCTTCTGTGTCCTGTTCACACACCTATGTGTACACTAAAATTAGAAAGGGAAATTGTTCTGTGCAGAAATGAAGTAACCACCCGACTTCAGATGATGTAGCCAGCAACGGAGTTTAGCCTAACGACCTACTGCCAGGCGGGATGCTAAACAGACTACGGGACAGATCTTTTGGTCGTGTGGGGAAATTAACACAATGGCAAGAAAAGTGGGTTCCTGCCTCCCGGCCCATCCACCCCACGCCAGGGGCACGAGGGCAGCTCCCCGGGCCGAGGCGGGTCTGACCGTTTGTTTCCTTTCTCTCCGGACGCGGGACCCCTCCGGCCCCTCGGCAGTTTAACCTGGTGTGTGCCGACTCCTGGATGCTGGACCTCGTTCAGGCGGCCGTGAACGTGGGATTCTTTGTCGGTTCCATGGGGATCGGCTACATAGCAGACAGGTGAGAGGGCGGGTAATGGATGGTTTGACCCAAGTCCTTCTTCCTCACCATCCACCCGGGCGAGGGGAGGGGGAGAGAAGGAGGGGAGGGGAGGGGGAGAGAGGGAGGAAAGGTGTCGAGAGGCTGGGCCACCAGCAGCTCCATCCACCACACCCTTTCTGAAACTATGTGCTCAGCTCCTTTCAAAGGCTGCCCCTGGGACTCCGTGGGAGCCCATGAGGCAAAGAGGAAGGCCATCTGCTTTTATTTCATGGCCTCAGAGCTGAGGATGGCTGTTTGGAGATGACCCCGTAAGTCAGGAGAGCCGCGCTGAGGGGAGGGGCAGGTCCAGAGTCCCCTGGGCTCCTTCCAGTGCGTGGCCCTCCTGCTGGCTCCTGGCCCCCTCTCCGCCTCCCTCGCTGGATGGTGCAGACACTGACACTCGCCCCGACAGAAGGGAGCAGCTAGGTGGCTGCGCCTCGCGGCTGGTTAAGCGAGCGAGTTAATGATTCTCATCCCACCCAAGGCAGGAGACGGTTCTAACTCTCCTGACACTGCATTCCTGGGCGATCATCCCATCATCCACCTTCTGTGTGGCCTCATTACTGTTCGTACTTTCAATCCCGGGTAGAGCTGATTACTCACGGCTCTCCCTCAAGATGCTGGTCCTTCCTTACCACTGGACCTTCTTTTCTTTTTTCTTAAATTGTCTGAAGTTCTGTTGGTTTTGCCTCTTTTTCTGTTCTATTTGTGTGTGCACGTAAGAGTGTGTGATAAGATAACCACCCCCGGGCTCAAAAAAAGGCAATTTACATATTGCATACTTAATGCCTATTTCTGAACAATTTTCAGATTTATACAAGAATCTCATGGAAATCTCTTTTATGCGACAGAATAAACCAACATTAAATAGATTGTTTTCTGTGAGATTTTTTAAAAATATGACCTGACAGATAATTACAGCGTCTTTTCAAAGAAAACCAGGGATGGGGGAGGGGGAGATTATGAAAAAGTTGTAAGTAAGAATACTGAGTCTGACACCAAGTCAACTCTCTGGAGGTCAGCTTTGCAAATGGAAAGTGGGAAGGAAAGAAAACAGGTGGGGGAAGGAAGGAAAAGGGAGGGAGGACTGAAGTTAGGGAATTTGAAAATAACCTCTCTGTTAGGTATCTAATTTGTTTCATCACCCACGACCTCCCGAAGAGTGGTTTTGAGGATCACCTGACCCCAAAAAGGAATCTCTCACCAAGTCCAGGTTCCTTGTTCCAACAATCACTCATTCCAAGTGCTGCATCGAGCGGTGTGCGATCCGTGTCAGACAACTGGCTCTGAGGGGAAAGGCCCCGATTTGCAGCACTTGCTGATGGCCCTGGTGTGAATACTCCCACATGGCCCACCGCAAGCTACCGAGCTGAGGCCACTGAGCACAGGGTTGGCTGGAGCCAGGCACCGTCCTGTGTGCTCCCACCGCACACACAGCAGAAAGTCACAAATAACCTCCTGAGCATCTATAATGGTCAAACACCGCCACATACTGGGAATCGATGCGTTTTACATATTGATTACACGTGCTTATAAGTGTAATTTACCTAATTATAAGCATATAATTTAACTTTGATGGCTGTTTAACAGTGAGCTCACAGCGTGTCTGAAAATATAACAGTGAGCTCTCAGGAGCCGGGGCCTCCCAGAATGGATGGAACTGGCTCAAAGCAGAATCAAGGTCCCCATGGGCCCCAGCCAAATTACCCAACCACGTGGACGCTTCCAAGTCGAGGTCTCCTATGTGCCAGTCGCTGTGGTGGGCACCCCCACACCTCGTATCTCAGTCAGGGTCAGGACAGCCTTCAAAAGGAGAATTGAGGCCCCGGCCAGGTAGCTCAGTTAGTTAGAACGTCATGCAGATACACCAAGGTTGCAGGTTCAATCCCTGGTCAGGGCACATGCAAAAACCATCCAATGCATGCATAAATAATCATCCAATGCATGCATAAATAACCATCTAATGCATGCATAAATAATCATCCAATGAATGCATAAATAACCATCCAATGCATGCATAAATAACCATCCAATGCATGCATAATCATCCAATGCATGCATAAATAACCATCCAATGCATGCATAATCATCCAATGCATGCATAAATAACCATCCAATGCATGCATAAATAATCATCCAATGCATGCATAAATAACCATCCAATGCATGCATAACCATCCAATGCATGCCTAATCATCCAATGCCTGCATAAATAATCACCCAATGCATGCATAAGTAGAACAACAAATCGCTGTTTCTCCCTCTCTTTGTGTCAGATTTGACCATTCCCAATTTTGCAGGGGAGCAAACTGAGGCTCAGTGAAATGAAAGCCGTGCTTCCCCAACTTTAATGTACAGATGACCCCCGGGGACCCTGAGAATTTAGACTCTGGAAGAATGACCCTGGCCCTCAAACCCTCACAGCGAGGGACTGGGCGGTGCCCTGGTCCTGGGTGAATGGGCTTCTGTGCCTAAAACGCACGCAGAGTCACAGGTGGAAAGTCTGGACCAGGGCCCACCTGAGCGGGCTCTCGCCCATAATTCAGATGTTAGAGCTCCGTGACTTCCATGACTTTCCACAACCTTCGCGCATCTAATCTCACCCTCTTCGCTCTCCTTGTTTGCTCCTCGCAGGTTCGGCCGCAAGCTCTGCCTCTTCCTTACCATCCTCATCAACGCTACGTCGGGAGTTCTCATGGCCGTTGCCCCGACCTACCTCTGGGTGCTACTGTTCCGCCTGGTCCAAGGGCTGGTCAGCAAGGCCAGCTGGGTGATCAGCTACATCCTGAGTAAGATGCTGTGACTGCAGCGGGGAGAGCGCAGGGTCGGTGCTGCCAGAATGCAGGCAGGTGGTGGGTGGAGGCACAGGGACCCGCCTTCCAGACAGCGCCCAGACGGGTGTCTTTTCTGCGTCAAGAGTTCCTAAAATCCTGTCAGTCCGCTCAGCGTGCGTTCCTCCAATGGGAACACAACGGAGTTGGCTGCGAGGCTCAGCACCGCGCCATCGGCTTCTTACGTAACTCCTTAGGAATCTGTTTTCTGTGCCCTGGGGTAGGACACGGAGAGAAAATCTAGCCTGCGAGGCCGATCCATGAAGAAAAGCGGGGCTGAGAGCTGCGTTAGGTTTATGAGGGACTTTAAGACTTTGCCGAAAGCCATTCCAGCAAAGCACAGTTAGCCTCCATGGACATGCGAGGAGGCTGAGAACGCGAGGGCTTGGCCGGTCTAGGCTCCCCAGCCCGCGGCAGGGCCAGGAGCGTCACTTACATCCGACTCACCAGCAGCCAGACTTGGGCTTCCGCTCCATGGGGTGCAGGAGAAGGCTTGGCTTCTAGAAGCACAGCATCCTCAAGGCGGCATCAGAACAAATGCCCACCATCAACAGGCCCCGGGCATTGCTTTCCCTTCAGCGACCTTGGAACAGCACCCAGGCACAGGGAGGGGGACACGTGAAACTGAAATAGCAATAGCAAAGCTCTCACGACGCACGAGAGACCTAGACTCCGTGCCTGAAACTCTACCTGGTCGCACAAACTTGGGGGTTCTGGGAGATGGAGGAAGGAGGGCGCGGGGTACTGTTGGCTGCCTGTCCCGGCAGCCACCTAACGACGTTTGGGCCACAGAGGAATTCACGTACCCAGTTATTCGAGCGGTAATTTGGTTGCAGGATACGCAGTATGTAGAACTGTGTGGAAGTCGACGGTGGGAACTGAAACGGTTTCAGCCTCCGCTCTGCTCTTGCCCATCCCTCGGCACGGCCTGCGGGAGGCCTGCCTGTGGAGGCAGCTTCTGTGGGGGATGGGCATTTCTCCTTAGGGAGCACTCGCCTCCTCTGGTTGAACTCTGCTTTAAGGTGCTTTGGGGTCATTCACAGTCATTGACAGTGTTTTTAGGGTGCATTTCTGTTTGGTTTATAACGGGTTGAAGTCTTCGACACAATCCCCAAACGTTTTAAACAGAAACTCTGTGGCTCATGGAGTATCTCGAATTTCAATTCTAGTCCGTTTGCGATATGGGAATAACTACTCCCTAAATTATTGTAGCGCAGATTCCGTACGCCTGCCGTGATGTAGTCACGGCGGGGAGTGAAGCTGACTATTTTAGCACACGGTGGAGGGGGTGCTGGTGAACCGGCCCGTGGAAAACGAAAAACCATGATTTATAGTGTTTTCCAACCTCTGAGTTATAAATACTCCCACCGAGACAGATTTTAAGGTGCCAGTGGGTTTAGCAACCAGCTTTCAAAATTCCAGGAAATTTAAACACCAGTGTGTGGGAGCCGGTACCCGCTGACTCCAGGCAGGGGAATCCACCGCGAGCTTTTCGAGCCATGGACACACATTAACAGGGTTGCCAGGAGAATGTTTAACTCGCGTAGAGAACGCGTTACATGGAGGCATTCATTTACATAAAAGCCACCTACCACCTGGATTCAGCGCTAGACTCATTCCAGTGTTGAATTATCACTGCCTTCATTCCTCTACATCAAAACTCCGCATGGATCAGAAATACAACTGCCTCTACCCTTGAGATTATTCTGGAAATCAAACATGTTGCTCACCACCCCATCTAATGTGGGATTATAAGATTTTTACATGAATTAACACCATAGCAATCATTCTAAAACAGGCCTCAAGGAACAATTTAAAGTTTCAGGGAGCTGTATAGAAAGGTCTAGAATTTGGACGACACTGTGAGGTTGGCATTCTGGCTTGGGCGTGGTCGGCCAGCCAGCGGCCTGCTGTCCCGGCTCGCTGACCACGTGGCTCTCTCTGCAGTGACGGAGTTCGTGGGGCTGAGCTACCGCAGGGCCGTGGGGATCGCTTACCAAGCCGCCTTCACCGTGGGGCTCCTGGTGCTCGCGGGGGTGGCCTACGCGCTGCCCCACTGGCGGTGGCTGCAGTTCGCAGTGACCCTGCCCAACTTCTGCTTCCTGCTCTATTATTGGTACGTCTGTTTGGAGGAACAAGGAAACCGGTTGCCATATGTTTTCTCTCCCTCCCCTGACACGCACCATCCCTTTGCTGCCCGGGGCCCTTCACTCCTGTCCCACCGCAGGCCCGGCCCACCGCATAGCTTCCCGGGCGCCTGCGGGGTGTTCCCTGGGCTGTGCAGCCTCTGCCTGACTCCATTTCCTCTGGAGGTGCCTCGCTGAGCGAGGTTCCTCACGGAAATCTGGTGTGGCCGTGGGGGGCAGGGCCGGGGGGGTTCTCCTCCGCTAACGCACTGTTGACACTGGCACGGAACCCAGGTGCGTGCCCGAGTCCCCGAGGTGGCTGCTCTCCCAGAACAGACACGCCGAGGCCATGCAGGTGCTGAGGCACATCTCCAGGAAGAACGGCAAGGCCATGCCCACGGGGCTCCAGGTGAGCAGAGCTGGTGCGGGGTGGGGGGGGGGGCGGGGGGGGGGGGGAGTGGCGGGGGGGGCGGCGGGGGGGCGAGATGAAGGACGTGGAAAACCCGGGCCATCAGAGGGTGGGAAGCATGCTCACCTGCAGGGGAGGTGCCATGACCATAAACAGGTGGGAAGCATAAACCCTTTTAGTTTTAGGAAACCAAACAGCCCTTTGCAAGTCACATGAGAAGCTTCTGCTGAGGCACCTCAGGCCTGTGCTGCCCCCTCCCCCACCCCTGCACCCAACCCCCGACCCCGACCACCCTCTCCCCACCCCGCCGTCCCGCCCATGTCTGCTTCACCTGTGCGTCTGCCTGCATCCCCACGGAGGGAGGCCCCCTAGAGGGAAGATTCCCAGATCAGGAAAGCGGATTTTCCAACACGATGGATCATTTCTTAGAATTCAAGACAGTGGGTAGGAAGTGTCCAGCCGTTCTGAGCAGCCTGCCTTCTCGCGCGGAGTGGGGGCTGGAGGCCGCTTCCTCTGCCTTGCGCACTGCCTCCAGCGGACTCACCTCTTTACTCGCACCTCCATCCCACAGGGGCTGGGAAAGGGAGAGCGAGCTTGTTAGGCAATCGTGTCGAAATCAGAGTCAATCATTTCTGACTGAGGAGCTGAGACAGGTGACCCGGCAGCATCTGAGGTTTCACAGGACGTTTCCCATGGGGACTTGGGGCGCAGGCCTTCCCCCGCTTCCCCTCTGGTTTCGGGGGGCTGGGATAAATCCCTCCCAGCAATGCCTGGACAGCCCCGGTCTTAGGTTTTGGGTCCCTGCGGAGATGGGTCAGGACCGAAACACGTGTGGGCTCCAGCCTGCCAGAGGTCACAGCTCACACCCGCGATGAAGTCTGGTCAGTGCTGGCCGAGGGAGGTTTCTTCCCCTCGCTCCTCGGTCTCTCACGCCGTCGTGTGGCCCCGATTCCCCCATCGGGCTTTGCCTAGATCGCGCCCCTTTATGTCTGTGCCTGGGTCATCCTGGGACTCCAGCTTCCTCGCCTGGGAAATGGGTGGGACCCCAGAACCCACTCCCAGGACAGCTGTAAGCTGGGAGGAGCGAGGGTGTGTGACGGGCTGAGCCAGTCCTGGCGGGACAGGCGACTGCTGCTCCCTCCCGCCCTCAGTGGCGCAGGGACACGGCCGCTCCACATACAAATGGTTCTCGTGTGTCTAGTGCCTCAGACCCGATGAGGAAGTCGGCGAGAAGCTGAACCCTTCGTTCCTGGACCTGGTCCGAACCCCGCAGATAAGGAAGCACACCTTGATCCTGATGTACAACTGGTAAGGAATGCTCTTCCTTTAAGATCCCTGCAGCCCAGCCGGCGTGGCTCAGTGGCTGAGCGTCAACCTATGAACCAGGTCACAGTTCGATTCCCGGTCAGGGCACATGCCCGGGTGGTGGGCTCGATCCCCAGTGTGGGGCGTGCAGGAGGCAGCCGATCAAGGACTCTCTCTCTCACCATTGATGTTTCCATCTCTCTCTCCCTCTCCCTTCCTTTCTGAAATCAATACAAATATATTTTTTAAATAAAACATAAATAAAACCCTTCTAAATTCTTTCAATCCAATCATTCACTTTGTGGAAGGGAACGAGATACCTTCCAACACGGCCTAGTGCCAGCGTTCGTGTGGACGGGCACAGCGAGGTGGGCCCGTTGACAGCGGTTTCCCTGGCGTCATCCTCCTCAGGCAGATTTGGCGTCAACTTCCCGTTCCAAAGCCCCGCAGGACGGTCCCAACCTTGGCTTCACCTTGGAATCACCTGGGAGGCTTTTAGATATCAAGGCCAGACCCCTCCCCGCCAAGGATACTGTTGAATTCATCGGGAGAAGGGCTTGGGAACCACCGTTTTAAAAACATGCAGCCCAAACCGAGAGCTCCTGGTACAGCTCAGCCGATGACGCCGTCGCTCTGTCCTGACAGTACAGGGCTGGCCGGGAAGGGCCTTTGCTCTGTCTCTTCTTCCTGGAGAAGTCACTTTAGAACAAGAATGAGCCACAAGAATAAGCCAGTGACTTGGGCCTGACGGCGCCCACTGCCTGCAGGTTGCCCTGAGGGCTGAGCCGCCGCTCCGCACCAGGCCCTCCTCCCAGTGCCCACGCGCTGACTCACACCAGCACCTGAAGAGCCACAGTCACTGGCACAGCAAAGCCTGTGGGGAATTAGTTAAGCACCTTCGCCATATTGCATGAAAAAAATGCAGCCGTGAAGTTTGGCCTCGTTCTTCTTCTTTCTTTAATTGAATAATTGCAGCTCTTGCAAACTGTCCTCATATTTCCCATGAAGACAATGGACACTTTCAGTCAACACACCTAGAAACAGTGTCAAAATATTCCTTGCATCACAGCAGGAGAAGTCATTAAGAAGAGAGCTGTGCCCATGGGCCCCTCCGGCTTCCTAAACTGTGAATGAAGCCATCAGTCCTTTGATCCCAGTTGCATTAGGAGGCCACCGAGAAGCACCAGCCACTAAGGACCTGCAGAGTTTTACTAAATAAATCCCACTCCCATGTCTTCTTGCCTTTCCAACGTGGCCAGGGAATGCGCTCCTAGGTTCTCCCTGTCCTGGTGCTGAGGCCACAGCGGGCCGCCACCTGGTCAGATAGTGAAAAAGCAATGGGTGGAGGGAATCTATCTATAGAAAACCCTAATATGCAAATTGACCAACTGGTGCTATGACGTGCACTGACCACCAGGGGGCAGACGCTCAATGCAGGAGCTGCCCCCAGGCCGCAGGCCCTGACCAGCGATGGTGGGGAGTGGGGCCGGCAAGCAGGCGGCACCAGGCCAGCCAAGGCAGGTGCGAGCGGGGACCACCCCAATTGCCCTGCGGGTCGCCCCACATGGGGAAGGCTACTGGCAGTGGCAGGGGGCAGGGCTGGTGAGCTGGCAGCACCAGTCCAGTCAAGGTGGGTGCAAGGAGGGCCCCGATCACCCCGCCGATCACCCCACAGATCAGCCCTAATTGTCGGCCAAGCCTAGGGACCCTACTGTGCACGAATTTCGTGCACCAGACCTCTAGTAGTAGTAATAAGATGACAAAGGAAGGGTGACTTACGGCCAACCCCGATTTTCCCAGAAGCCCCCCTCCCGTGACTTCTCCTCCAGCCTTGACCTGAGCTCTCCTCTTGGCCCAGGTTCACCAGCTCTGTCCTCTACCAGGGCCTCATCATGCACATGGGCCTCGCAGGGAGCAACATCTACCTGGACTTCTTCTACTCCGCCCTGGTGGAGTTCCCAGCCGCCCTCCTCATCATCCTCACCATTGACCGCATTGGCCGCCGCTACCCCTGGGCTGGATCCAACATGGTGGCGGGGGCGGCCTGTCTGGCCTCGGTTTTTATCCCTGAAGGTAAGTGTCAGGCCAGGCGAGGATCTCGCTCGCCAAGATCCTAGGAAGAGGGGTACCACAGCCCTCTGAGAGGGAGACCACGTAATTTATCACCCAGATCGAGGTGGAATGAACCCAATATCCAGGAACTTCATGACAAACACATATGCCTTTAAGTACACTCACAACCCCCAGCTGGAGTGGCTCAGTGGCTGAGCCTCGACCTATGAACCAGGAGGTCAGGGTTCGATTCCCGGTCAGGGCACATGCCCAGGTTGCAGGCTCGATCCCCAGTGTGGGGTGTGCAGGAGGTAGCTGATCAATGATTCTCTCTCATCACTGATGTTTCTAATTCTCTCCCTCTCCCTTCCTCTCTGAAATCAATAAAAATATTTTTAAAAAAAAAAGGACACTCGCACCCAATGGTTGCCTGCCATAGTATAATGACACCCAGTTGTCCTCTGATGGGACAGGAGGGCCATGCTACAAGCCATCTGGCCGCCCGGAGCACAGGGATGGGCTTTGGGTGAGGAGGCCCAGGGTTCAGTCTTACCCAGCACGTCCCAGACACTATTCAGGCAACTCCCGTGACTTCCCCACATCATCCTGCGAAACTAATGAGCAACCCTGAGTGACTGCTGCCAGCGAACAGGCCTCCAGCTCCGTTCTTTCCTCTCAAAACACCTTCTCAATGAGGGGGAGCGAAACCTGTCCAACAGAGTCCTCTCGCACATGGAGCCTTGCCTGAACCCTTCGGTCATTAGCAACTGTTTCTCTCATGTGACTCTGTAGACGAAAGTTGGCCGCCTTGGCCACGGGCAGAATTCTGTTGTCACTAGAGACGGAGCTCTCGGGTGAAAAGCGTGTTCGAGTTGTGTCTGAAGTTAAACAGACATGAGCGCCGGCCGGCACTGCCTTGACCCTGGAGAAGAACCAAGTTTGCTCTCTTGTCCCTCACTGGCCTGTGGGCTGTCCCCCGCCCACTCCCCCACCGCACCCCACACGTTCAAAGCCAGGGGTGTGCACATGTGTGTTTCCCCTCAGACCTGCAGTGGCTGAGAGTCACAGTCGCCTGCTTGGGCCGCATGGGGATCACAATGGCCTACGAAATGGTTTGCCTGGTCAACACGGAGCTGTACCCCACGTTCATCAGGTGAGCCCCGGCGTCCCTGCATGTGGGTGCTGCTTGGCTAGAAGCACGGGTGCCAGCAGCAGACGCCTCACTGCCGGAAACGCAGGTCAGAGAGGGTGGGCGCCTTCCCGGGCAGGAGCCCGGTCACAGCCCACGCCAGCAGCTGGGGGGGGAGGGGGGGGGACAGAGCCTGAGCTGAGACGAGAGGCACTGCATCGAGAGAGGGTTACCTAACGGCCCCGGGACCGGGACTGAAGCCACGGCAACGGGCTAGAGAAACGGGGACGCCAGGGTGAAAGCAGAAAGTGAAAATCACCCCCAATTTAAAGCTTTCAAGAACGTTAACAGACAACAAGTGTAACAGAATACAAAGGAAATGTGTGCCGTGTGTCACGTGTGTGAGCTGAGAATACCGTGAAGGCCGTTCCCAGGCCACAGGCACCTCCGTGGTTTGGGGGGCTGTGTCCGTGAGGGTGGGCTGGGGACACGGCTGCTCTGGGAGAAAGTGAAAGGGCAACCCCGCTCTCTGCTGCAGGAACCTCGGGGTCCTCGTCTGCTCCTCCATGTGCGACATTGGCGGCATCCTCACGCCCTTCCTGGTGTACCGGCTCACCGGCGTCTGGCAGGAGCTCCCCCTGGTGATTTTCGGTGAGAAACCCTCTGAGGTGTCTTTGAATGAAAACCTATTTTTCTAGGGGCCTCCGTTCTTCGACCTCAAAACAGGTGCCTGTGAGTAACAACTAGCACGACTAGTAATGAGTGGCACTACCAGCGTTAGTTAAACTCGTGTTAGTAAAACCAGGATGAGCGCTCCTGTCACAGCTGCCATGGCTCCAGTGCGGGAGCCATCAGTCCTCCTGCTCGCAGAGGCCCAAAGTCAGTGTCAGACCTCGAGGCGGGAGGACGCTCCCGGCAGGAGCCCCGCTCTCTCCTCCTGCTCCGCCCTCCGCGATCTCCCCGGCACAGGGCTCCCTCTTTCTGCCTCCGCTGCAGGCAGATGAGGAAAACACAAACCCTCCATGGCACCACTTTGAGGAAAGGCTGTTACAATGTTACCAGCCTAAAGCATCTTAATAATAAAAGGTTAATATGCAAATGGTCAGCACGCCGTGACACCGTAACGACTGATCGGCAGGGACCTGAAGCTGCGTGGCGCCGAGCCCGGGCAGGGGACCTGAGCCCCCACCCCCCGAGGCTGCACCCCCCCACCTTGGCGGGGCTTGACGGGGGTGGGGCCAGACAGGTCTTGGTGTCACCTAATGGAGGTGGGCCAGCCAGATACTTCTATTAGAGAGAAAGGGCCAATAGCAATATTAAAATATTTCCTCTAATTAATTCCCTTGTAATGTGCATGAATTTCATGTACCGGGCCACTAGTACAAATATAACCTTAGCTCCCAAAACTTTAATGGGAATTTAAAGACACAAAAACACTACAAGTTTGCTACCCACCCCCACCACCACTCCCAACATATACAAAAAATTAGAGCTGGAGACAAAGCAAAAAACAAAAACAAAAATGTATGAAACACCTGAATTCGTCGAAATCCAAGTCCCAGCTATGCTTTTGAAAGCTGTTACATACACAGTAACCCTTTTAAAAGCAAACTATCACTTTATTTGCCAGTAACAATCCAGGTTTCTGACTCAGTTTTCCTCGCTAAGTGCTTTGTGTTGGCAGGGTTCTGTTCTTGCTTTTCTTAGAGTTGTTTTTTTTTTCTTTTACAGCTATTTTCTAACTCCAAAGTATCTTAATATTATGGCAAGGTTCTCGCCTAGAATAAACTCGACTCAAATGTGAGTTGCAGAGTTTCACTTCCCTACAAGGAATTGTACTCCAGCGGAGTTTGGGATCCGCACAATATTTATGGTGGAGAGTAGGGCTGTCAGAGGGCAAAGAAATGCGTAAGGAGAGGAAATGACACAGACAAATTTTAAGGGATAAGGGAGCTCTAATTATAGCGCCAGAATGTCCCCTTCTTTTTTTAATATATTTTTATTGGTTTCAGAGAGGACGGGAGAGGGAGAGATAGAAACATCAATGATGCGAGAGAATCGCCTCCTGCACGCCCCCCACTGGGGATGGAGCCCGCAACCGGGCATGTGCCCTGACCGGGAATCGAACTGTGACCACCTGGTTCATGGGTCAACGCTCAGCCACTGAGCCCCGCCGGCCGAGCTGAGTGTCCCCTCTCACGGTGGTTCCCATGTGCCTGCCTTTCAGCGGCGGTTGGCTTGGTCGCCGGAGGGCTGGTGCTGCTGCTGCCAGAGACCGGAGGGCAGACGCTGCCGGAGACGATCGAGGAGGTGGAGAACTTGTGGAGGTACGAGCTGACCTTCCCCAATGCACTGCTTCCTACGTGCTCTTGGCCAGCTCTGGGCCAGTGGAAGGAAAGATGAGGGAGGATGTAGACCTTACACCACACAGAGAGATCCATTCGCACAGAATCAGACCTGAGAGTACAGAAAAGGAACCGTAAAGTAAGAAAGATACTGCGGGAGAACCCCTTCTGCTTTCCCAGTGCGGAGGGCCTTGTAAATACGACCCGAACGCCGGGACCCACTTAAAAAAGATCCATGAGCTTGCCCTCATGAGAATTAAAATTCTGCTTGGAAAAACGACTCGAAGCTTAAATAATATCGCAACCGTAGAGAAAACATGCACTCCTCCACGAAGGGTTAACGTCCCCAGCGTGGAAAGAGCTCTGACCATTCATAAAAGCAACCACCCAACAGGAAAACGTGAGCAAAGGGTTTGAACAGAGAATTCTGCGAACACAAAAACGGCTCTGAAATATACAGCGATGAGCTCGACCTCCTTCCGAGTAAGAGAAGGGTAGACACTCCCTGCTCGGACAGCCGCTGGGATGGCGGGTGATCGCACCGCTGGGGGACATCCGTGTCAGGAGAGAACGGGGAGACAGGGGCCTACATTCCAGATTGGGAACCTCTCCGATGGGCGATATGACAATAGGATAAAGATTGCAAAGGT
The DNA here is from genome assembly GCF_000147115.1 of Myotis lucifugus. Taxonomy (NCBI): domain Eukaryota; kingdom Metazoa; phylum Chordata; class Mammalia; order Chiroptera; family Vespertilionidae; genus Myotis; species Myotis lucifugus. The sequence goes on along the minus strand of NW_005872999.1, from coordinate 3,122 downwards.
GCATATCCTTTTACCTGGCAACGCCACACTTCCAGAATTTACATATGCAAAACATATGTGCAAGACGATTCTTTAAGGTAATTTTTCTTAATATAACAAAAGACTGGAAACAACCCAAATGCCTGTTGAGTGGGAGACAGTTATATAAATTATAGTATGTGATTCAACAGAATATCATATGGCCCTTAAAAAGAAAGCAGCAGCCCTAGCCGATTGCTCAGTGGTTAGAGCACCAGCCTGCAGACTGAAGGGCCGCGGGTTCAATTCCAGTCAAAGGCGGGAGGCAACCGGTTGATGTGTCTCTCTCCCATAGATGCTACTCTCTCTCTCTCCCCCTGCCTTCCATTCTCTCTCTTAAAAAAATCAATGGACCACTGAGCCGTCAAGAAAGGGCAAAGGAAAAACACCGCTTTTGGGTGAAGCAGCAGCGTGCTGTGCTGCTTTGCTTCAATCGGTGGTGTGACAGGTGTTAAAAAAAGAAAAAAAAATCAACGGAAAAAATATCCTCAGGTGAGGATTAACAACAAAAACAAAAAAGAATGAACCCGCTTTATATGCACTATGTAATGGGTAGGGGTAGGTCTTCTAAGACGCATTTTTTAATGGAAAAACACGCGCAAACAGTTTTAACGTTTTGTGGGGGAAGAGGGGGGAACATACATATGCCTGAAGTAATATATGCATATTTGTCTTGTGTCTCTTGAAGGCTTTCCGAGCACCGTGACACGGGCTGCCGTGGACTGGGGGCTGTGGGTCCCAGGTGGGAGGAGACTTTCGATGCATGCTTTTTTTTTCCAGAGAGGAAGAGGGAGAGAGAGAAAAACATCAACCATGAGAGAGAATCATGGATCGGCTGCCTCCTGCATGCCCCACCCTGGGGATCAAGCCCCCAATCTGGGCATGTGCCCTGACCAGGAATCGAGCTGTGACCTCCAGGGTCATAGATCGACGCTCAATCTTTATCTGGCTGGGCTCAATGCATACTTTTTGGTACTTTCTGGATGTTGAACCACACAAACCTATTTAAAAAGTAAACTTTTTTAAAAATTTAAGAGAAATGTAGATGGCATATGCCCCACAAGTTTGCGTTGTGCCGTATGCTTCGATATTTCTATTATCTTATCCAGACTCCATGTGGGGCCCCTGGGGCCAAGTCTGCCCATCCTACAAAGCGTGCACTTGAACACCTTCAGGACGGAGCCATCCTGAGGCCTCGCAGTGCCCGGACTCCTGGAGCTTGGAGCTCAGAGTTGGACGAGGCCTTTGAATTCAGCCAGAGGTCGCACTGGCAGCCGCAGGATGCCAGCGTCTCAGCGCTTAGGTTGGCCCGCGCTGGCTTTTAGGGGGAAATTGCACATCCACTGAATTTCCAGCATCTGGTAACATAAATAAACAAGCAGAGGATTGGGTAACGCTGAGAAGGCATTTCCTCTCATTGACAAATTGCAGGAGCTGAGTGACGGCTCCGCTTTTTGGAGGGCATGTCCTTCACCCCCCCACCAGCCCCCCGTACCCCACACTCCCGCATGCCCTGTTCTCTAGTGCCTGGTGCATGGAGACATTGCAGCTTGAGGTCCTGGATCCAGATGTCCGTCCCCGTCCCCCGATCTCAGTGCAGTGTCCCATGCACATGAGCACCCCCCCCCCCGACCCTGAGGACAGACGGTATCCCGTGCAATGTCCTATCCGAAAGCCAGCACCGAGCAGGTGCGCACCAGGTCGCCTGCAGTACATGCTGAGCTCCTCCCACAGTGCTCCTCCCTGAGGCCCCGGGCATTCCCCAGCCGCCCGTCAGGAGGGAGGCGTGGCCATCAGGCCAGGCCCTCGCTCTTCCTTCCACGTGGCCTTAACTCCAAGCCTCGGTTTCCCCATCTGGAAGTGGGGACATCAGTTCCTGACCTGGGTTTCTGTAAGGACCAGACGAGAAAGCCATGCAACGTGCCTGGCACTTCGTACGTGTCTAGTAACCGCTGTTGGTATTCACAAAGTCCTCACAGCTGTCCCATAGAACAGAAAAGGGGGGCCTAGGTGTTTCATGGGAAACCGACTTTTAAAGTATGTTCTGCATAGTGCGAGACAGGAAAGTACAGCTCAGGGATGTACACATATACACACACCAAATCTCAAGGCCGCTACCAACAGGAACATGTCGAGAGAGCATGTCTGTGCGCAACAAAATGAAGAAAACAGCTTTCCCACGAGAATCAGCAACACCCTGGTATCCACAGACAGGATGGTTCAGACACGTGCAATTCAAACAAATTTTTGAACAGATTTTCCTCTCCCCTCTCCAACTGCTGAAAAGTAAATGAACTTTGGTAAAAAATAATTCTCACATCCTATTTGGAGAACTGATGACAACGGTGTCTAGGTTTTGCAATCTTCATTTTTAACTGAAAAGGATTCGATTTAGACATTTCCCACATTCCTGGTTACGGAGGAGGGTAGAGCACCTTCAGTAATGGGTCAGGCCCGCCTCAGGCTTGCACGGAGTTCAGGGAGCCCTCCAGCCACACCAGCTGTTCACCGAACTCAGCGAATTTCCTTAGTGAGGATGGCCGCCCGGAACTCCCTTCGGGACTCATGCTGGGCGAGCCTGCCCGGTTCCTGTTGTATTTATCACCCCCTTCACTTTGGTACCCAGCCTCCTCATGATTTCCCTCTCCCCTCTCCGACTCTGTTTTTCAGACCAAGAAGAAACAAAGAAAAGAAGATTTACCTCCCAGTCAAGAAACAAGACATCCCCCTAAAGTGAGAGACCCGCGATGGACTCGCTTTGACAACACCAGGCTGGAATCAGAGAGTCCTGCTCTCATCCCAAAGCCCAGACACCCCACCCTTCCTTCTCTTTGAACCCCATTAACCCAGACCTACGGCCCAGGGGAGCTGCTGCACGACGGTATCACAATCCACCTGTGGGACCAGATCCTGCAACCCCCCAGCTCACCCCTCCCCAGCTTTCCTCGGACAATAGCCTTGGGTTTGCGGGGATTTTTATTCCATCTCCGTATTTCCTTATTTTATTCCATTCTTCACATGGGCATCAAATCAAGACACATAGGCGGGTTGTGAACCAGATAAACAGAAAAGATCTAAAAAGCATAAAAATTGGGAGCAGAGAG
>NW_005872998.1:36558-48155 GCF_000147115.1 Myotis lucifugus | reverse complement strand
CCCTGCGACATGGAGTGCTGGCCGGTTCTGCTGCTCTGGGGTCTCCCCCAGATGTGGGCAAGTCCTGACGGTGAGTGGAGCAAGGACGCCTGGGCATGGGTCTGGGAGACAGCGAGAGGGAGCTGGGCTGGGAACCGGGGCGACGCATGAAGGGGGCGGACAGAGGCGCCTGCATCTCGGAAAACTAAGCCGCGAGCTCACGGGTGACTAGGGCCCAGAACTTGGGGCTCCGGGCCTCGGCACCCGGCTCCCGGCTCCAGGGGTGCGGGGTGCTGGGGAGCTGGACGACACCACCCCTCCTGCCCAAGGCCATCAGTTTTGTTTGTTTTCTTCCTTCTCCTTAAGCTCTGCGCCCTCCGGGCCCATCCCATCGCCACTTTCCGGCCGAGCCTCTGAGCAGCACCGGCCTCCGCGTCCTCCATATCTCGCCCTTTGCCAACAGCAGCTGGACGCGCACCGACGGCTCTTTCTGGCTGGGGGCGCTGCAGACCCACTCTTGGGGCAATGGCTCGGACATCCACTTCCTGAGGCCCTGGTCCCAGGGCAAGTTAAGCGACCATCAGTGGGAGCAGCTGCAGCAAGTGTTCTGGGTGTACCGGAGCAGCTTCACCAGGGAGATCCGGGAATTCGCCAAAATGCTGCACTTGGACTGTGAGCTGAGGGATGGGTCCCCGGGCAGCTGTCCGCGGGGAGACAGCGGAGGCAGAGGCCCAGCTGGGAGACTCTGGCCTCACCTGCTGGGATGTTCTCATTTCCACTCCTGCCAGGAAGGTCCCAGCCACTGACTCCCCAAAATATTCCTGGTTCCTCCTGCCCTGGGTCACCCCCTCTCATTTCCCGGAGCTTTGGGTGTTATAGCCCACACATCCATGTCTTTTTCGGTTGTTCCCACCGTTAAACCATTTGATCTCCATCTGTTCCTCTCCTCAGATCCCTTTGTGGTCCAGGTGTCCGCTGGGTGTGAGGTGCACCCTGGAAGCCCCCTAAAAAGCTTCTTCCACTCAGCATTTCAAGGAAGCGATATATTGAGTTTCCAGGGAACTTCTTGGGTGCCAGCCCCCGATGCCCCACATGGGGCCGAGGTGGTCAGCAAGGAGCTCAACAAGGACCAATACGTCAAGGACACATTAGAGTGGCTCCTCAATGACATTTGCCCCCAATTAGTGACGGGCCTCCTTGAAGCAGGACAGCAGGATCTGGAGAAGCAAGGTCAGCCTGCATGTCTCCCCCCCCCCCCCAACCCCCCCCATCCCTCCTCTGTGTGGCTCCATCTGGGTTCTCCATTCCTTTGTGCCTTGGAAGAGAAAGGCTCAGGAGGGGATGGCTAAGGCCTAAGGGCATTATTTATTCCATAGTATTCACTGAGCAACCTTTGGGTTTGTGAGTTCAGTTAAATAAGCACTGGGGTCAAACAGGATCTTTGCTTGAGGGGCAGGATGGGAAGACAAGCAGTAAAGCAGGGTGTGAAACTTGGATATGTTACAGCTGAGCACAGGGCGCTCTAGGAGTGTAGGCAGGGGCGTTTACAGGAGACTGGGTCAGGGAAACGCTAGCACAAATGGATGAAGTGACCGGAGCCTTCGTTTCCTGCGGTGGGACTGTGGGCTGCCTGAGTCAGCCACGGGGCCGGAGCCTCTAATGCAGAGGCCCACTCCCTTGTTGGATACAGTGAAGCCCGAGGCCTGGCTGTCCAGTGGCCCCCCTCCTGGCCCTGGCCGTCTGCTGCTGGTGTGCCACGTCTCAGGATTCTACCCGGAGCCTGTGTGGGTGAGGTGGATGCGAGGTGAGCAGGAGCAGCCGGGCGCTCAGCAAGGGGACGTCCTGCCCAATGCTGACGGGACGTGGTATCTCAGAGTGACCCTGGACGTGGCAGCTGGGGAGGCAGCTGGCCTGACCTGCCGAGTGAGACACAGCAGCCTCGGAGGCCAGGACATCGTCCTCTACTGGGGTGAGAACTAGGGCCCCGCGGGGAGGGGATGTGGTTCTGAAGCACAGAGGGAGGGACAGGCAAGGGTGGGAGTGGACTGATGCAGGACAGAGGGGTTTCAGAGATGAGGCCCTGACCAGGATGGAAAAAGGAGGGGATCCGGGTACAGGACAGAGGGGAATAAAGATCTCAACTCAAAAGGCACTGAGTCAGGATGTTCCATATGCAAGAAATGTGAGACTAAAATCCTCCCAGTTTCAGAAGTAGGCGGCACATGAAGAATCCCAGGAAGACTTATTCCTCAGGCGAGGGGATGGGAGCAGGAGAAGGCAGGGTACACAGGTAGCTGTGGTTCTCCGGCTGCTTCCCGTGGGCGGGCTGAGCACCCTGCACACAGCATGCCATCCAGTCACCTCTCCTCTGAAGCAAGTATTATTCTCACTTTATAGATGAGAACCTGAGGCTCAGCTAGGTCAAGTTATTGCCCACAGCCCCATTGTTAAAAAGAGGAAAGCTGGGTTTAGACTCAGGACTGCCTCGCTGAGGAATTACTGCCCTCCCCTATGTGCTGTGCTATATAAGCTGAAATGGACTGGATTACGGATGCCCAGGCCCTGAGAAAGCTGGGCCCTCTGAACTTCAGGGGAATAGAAGTGGCCACTTTTATTGTTTTTTAATTGATTTCAGAGAGGAAGGGAGAGAGAGATAGAAACATCAATAATGGGAGAGAATCATTGATTGGCTGCCTCCCGCACACCCCACACTGGGGATCAAACCCGGGCATGTGCTCTGACCGGGAATCCAACCGTGACCTGGTTCATAAGTCGATGCTCAACCCCTGAGCTACACTGGCTGGGCCAGAAGTGGCAACTTTAAATGGGAGAGGAAATAAGCACCTGGCACCCTCACATGTGCTGAGACCAGGTGGCTTGAGCTAAGGAGGAATCCAGGGGCTGAGAAACTCCTGTGTTCCTGAAGCAGACGGGAGTCATGTGCCGGTGGGCTGGATCGTCGCAGCAGTACTGGCATCCCTCCTTCTGGTAGGCGGAGGCATAACCTTCTGGCTTAAGAAGCGCAGGTGAGTCTTCTTTTTCCATCTCCTTTCCTCAGCCTTTGTCCCCATTCCCTCTTCCTTCCATCCCCTCTTCCACTTTTCTTAATGGTCTCTCCCTGGCTATTCTCTCACAGGTCTTATCAGGACATCCTGTGACTGTCCTCGCCACACCTGTCTGGAACTCAGGATCTCAAGTTCCCAGGACTTCGGCACCCAGGAATTGAGGAAGAAAGTGAGGTGTCTCGAAGGAGCAGAGAACAATCCCAAGACAGCTCTCATCACGCCCCTTGGCTACTTTAAGAGAATTTAAGCATCCTACCTGTTTAGAAGCTCACGTGGTTCTTAAGAACAGAAGTGCAAACTCAGATACCTACCAGGGACAAGCAGAGAAGGGCCAAAGCGCAGGCACCTGTGGCCATTGTTTAAACGCTGGAGTCTGCAGAGACCTGGAAAGCACTTGTCCTGTCCAGGGGAAGCAGGTCCAGCTGCTTGTTGTCAAAAAGGAAGTCAGACCCTGGGTTGGCTGTGACCTACATTTTTCAAGAAAAGCGGCAGTCTGGATTTTCATGTGCGCGTACCTGATATTAAAATAGTGACTCAAACTTTTACACAATTTAGGGTGTGGAACCCCAAATACACCTCTGCTAGTTAACAACAACTTGGGGGGCTTTCAGTTTGTATCTTTTGGGAAAGCTTGTGGTGGATGTCAATATTGGCAGTTTGAGGACATAATTTGTATTGTGAATTTGGATTTATAAAGGGATATTTCATCTTTTTTTTTTAAAATATATTTTATTGAATTTTTACAGAGAAGAAGGAAGAAGGACAGAGAGTTAGAACATCAATTAGAGAGATCAATCAGCTGCCCTCCTGCACGCCCCCTACTGGGGATGTGCCCGCAACCAAGGTACATGCCCTTGACCGGAATCGAACCTGGGACCCTTGAATCCGCAGGCCGACGCTCTATCCACTGAGCCAAACCGGTTCGGCGGGATATTTCATCTTTAAAAAGAAAGTTAGGTCAAAGAAACAGAGGTATCCTAAGCTTCTACCTATGTAACTTGATTAAAAGAGGAGAAATCCTAGTGTATGTGTATGATATGGAAAAAAACTACTTTGGGGAGGGATATTTCTCACCAATGGGCAGTCATTTTATTCAGACTGGAAGAGGCAGTCATGAAGAGACCCCCACAAACAGCCTCTCTTACTTCTAGCTATTGAGACAATGCATGAAAGGGGCTGAGCATACCTGGGCAAGCCTGAGGTGTAGTGATGCCGGCCTAGCTGTCTTCTTGGTTCTTAGACAGGAGATAACAGGGAGCTAAGCGGAACAGCAGACCTTTCTGGAGCCAAGAAATGAAAAGGTCAAGTTAAAATGATGGGTTGGCTCTCAGGAAAGTCGCCTCTAGGCACCCCAGGGCTCTGAACATCCAGAAAAAGAGAGGCTGCCCTTTGGGAGAGCTTTTGCTTGAGGAAATGAAGATTTGGTTCTTCTCTGCTGGACTCACAGGTCAAACCTAGAATGCAGGTGAAGAACCTGCTGGCTTCTAAACCAATGGTTCCCAAATTGTGTTTTTGTGACCAGTGGCCTCGGCATCACCTGGGAACTTATGAGTTATTTTGGGCCCCACCCCAGAACTACTGAATGGGAAACTTTGGGAGTGGGGCCCAGTCGTCTGTGTGTTAACAAGCCCGCAGGTAATGCTGATATTCAGCTAAAGTTAGAGAACCACTGTTCTTAGACATGTGTAATGCTGTGCAACAAATTTCTCAGAATGTCTAGTGAGAATTTTGGCTTGGGTTAGTCAAGGAAGGCTTCATGGACGAAGGGGAACTTGAAGCAGAACTTAGAGAGGCGGGTAGGTGAACCAGCAAGTGCACTGGATCAGGAGACTGGAGTTCTAGCCTCTGACTCAGTTTCCTCCTGTGCCCATTGGGGCTAATAATGTCAGCCTGCCTACTGATTAAATGTGTGTGTAGGCCCCGATTCATCTGTTAGAAATCTAATAACCAAGGTGATGGGTATTAGAAGGTGGGGCCTCTGGGAGGTGATTAAGTCATGAGGTCTGAGCTCTCAAATGGAATTAGTGCTGTTAGAAAAGAGGTCCCTTCACCTTGTGAAGACAGCAGAAGATGCCATCTAGGATGCGGGAAGTGGGCCCTCATCAAACCCTGAATCTTTTGGCCCCTTGAGATTGGACTTCCCAGCCTCCAATCTGTGAAAAATAAATTTCTATCGCTTATAAACCACCCAGTCTGTTATTTTGTGATAGCAGCCCAAATGGACAAAGACAGATTTTCTCATAGACTTGTCTCCTAGACAAATGTGTGAAATGTGTGGCAAGCTACAATGCCTTCAGAAATGTGTGACCTGTTATTGTTTTTGGTACCACACTGCCCTGGGGAGATGCTCTTCAGCTCAGCTTCCTCAGGCAGCGTCAAGTTGGCGAATGTATCCACTGGGCTTTTACATTCCCAGGCTCTTCTGAAATCTTTTTGAAAATGCTTCAGCCTGAATTGACAGCGGCTCTGGTTCGTTTTTAAGCAATTTTGATTTTTTTGGAAAGTAAACGTATATCCAGAAAATTTTGTCTTCTTTTTTCAAATAGTTCCTATCATCTCAGGAAATTCATTTTAAAATAGGTTAATATTCTATGTATGAATATCATGTTCCTCATTGAGTGCTGTGCTGTTAGTTACTTTATTGACACTCAAATTTATTGCTATAAGTTCTAAATTCATCTTTATGTGCTCAGTGATAATGGATGGAATTCCTCATTATTTCTCCTTTAAAGTCAGCACAATGTTAAGCTTTTATAGTAGAGGGCCCTGGAGAGACACTGTAGGAAGAAGGGGCTCTCCTGCAGTCACCAGCTACTACATGGCAGGTCACACTGTGTTTTGTCATACTGCCTCAGCCTGCCTACTGACTAAATGTTTGTGTACCCCCCGACTCATATGTTAGAAATCTAACAACCAGAGCTCATGGACACTTGGTTGACTTTGCAGCCTAAACCTGGCAAGGACCTTTTCATAGCCCTTTAAAAAAATTATATCTCTATCTCTATTTCTATCTCTATCTCTCTATCCCTATTGATTTCAGAGAGGAAGGGAGAGGGAGATATAGAAACATCAATGATGAGAGAGAATCACTGATCCTCTGCCTCCTGCACACCCCCTACTGGGGATTGAACCTGCAACCCAGGCAAATGTCTTTGACCATTATGGAACCTGGGACTCTTCAGTCTGCAGGCCGACGCTCTATCCACTGAGCCAGACCAGCTGAGGCAGCCCTCTTAACATAATGGATCCATCTTCCAGACCTCCCCCCCAAAAAAATCAATAAGGAAATAGCAACTTTAAATGACACACCAGGATGTCAGAGGAATGGTGGTGTGAGAGATCCCCTTTGTTTCTCCCCATGAAATTTCAACAAGTTGATCAGCTATCACTCAACAAAGGACTCCCTGCTCACAACACAGGCACGTCTGAGAGATCCATGCATTGAAGCATCCAAAGGGGGGCAAATGGGAGCAATCAGGGGAGGCAAGAAGGGAGGAGAGCTAAGAGGGCCATGGGTGCAGCTTCCCAGCTTGGCCCAGAGAGGGGAGCAGGCTGGCTGTAGCTGGTGCTCCCTTGGCTGTGAGGAGCAGAGAATCTCAGGAGGGCACTCCTCATGGAGTGAGTGGTGCAAACTGTAGATGCTGAGAGGCTTGGGCAAGGACGAAGCGCAGAGGTTCTTCCAAGGTTGTCGGAAGGAATTTATCACCAGGCAGTTGGTGTTCCAAACTAAGAAATGGAGCCACAGAGCCCTGCTGTCACTTAGATTCCCCCAAATTGTCTCCCCTTGCCCTTGGTGCTGGGATGTGGAGCACATTATCTGCAAACCTGAGAACTGCTTTGCAGGATTGTTATATATCTCTGTGACTGATCCCTGATTGGGACGCATTGGGGGTGGCCCTGTGGAGGTCCGGGGTTGCCAATACTGAGAGGGAAAAACAAACTCCACCCCCCAACTTTGCAGCCATACTGAAGGCAGCTGCAGAGGTCAGCTTGGGAATTTCCCAGAACTAAAAAACTTGTGATTCAGTGCCACCTACTGGAAAATAAGAGAAATATCTCTTCATGGAAACCTGCTAAAGAAGTGTCAATACATAGCTGCCCAGACAGGGAGGGAGCCCAGCCCGCCAAATAACAAGTTAGTGAGGCAGTTCAGAAAGAAAATGAAAAATCTCCAGAAAGCAAAATGGAACACATGGAAATATGTGATATAAATGACAGAATTCAAGATTGCAGTTCTGAAAACACTCAATGAGATGAGAGAACTTGATTCACTCAGAGCACAAATCACTTGACCAAAGAGATTCAAACTTTAAAAAAGAACCAAACAGAAATTTTTGGGATGAATCACTCAGTTAAGGAGATCAGCAATAAGCTACTGAGCATAGGCAATAGAAGCGACCAGGTGGAGGAAAGAATTAGTAATATCAAAGATAGGAACCTATAATAATAAAAGCATAATTTGCTAATTAGAGCAGACGTCCTTCCGGACGTCCTTCCTTCTAGACACAGCCACAGCAGGCAGGGGCTGCAGCAGAGGTGTCCGAAGCCAGGACCAAGGACTGTGCACAAATTTTGCGCATCAGGCCTCTAGTCTAGAAATAACACAGGGAAGAAGAGAGAGACCTAAGCATAAAAAACATGAAAGTACTCTATAAGAACTATCTGACTCCATCAGAAAAAGCAATAAAAGAATAATAGGCATACCAGAAGATGAGAAAAGAAAGGAATGGAGAGCCCATTCAAACAGATGGTGGATGAGAACTTCCCAAATCATGGAAAGAACTAGATCCTCAAATCCAAGAAGCAAACAGAACACGTAGTTTCCTTAATCCAAATAGGCCCTCTCCATGACATGTTGTATTAAACTATAAAAAATTAATGACAAAAAACATTCTAAAAGTTGTCAGGGAAAAGAAGGAATGACCTACAAAGGATAGCTCATCAATTATCATGCAACTTATCAGCAGAAACTCTATAATCCAGAAGAGAGTAGAACCAAATATTCAAACAACTGAAGGAGAGAAATTACCAGCCTAGAATAATATATCCATCAGTTATCCTGATAATATGAAGGAGAAATAAAGACCTTCAGAGATATACAGAAGATGAGGGAATTTATCATCAGAAAACTTCCATTGCAAGAAATCCTTAAGGGGGTTATTTTACCTAAAACAAAGAACAAAAGGCTCACAACACTATGAGTAAAATCACCAAAAAACTTACATAAAAAACAGGTATAATTTGTGACAACAAAAACATAAAAATGGGAGAGGGTAAAGGTCTGAATTGGCAAATGAGGACAGAGATCAGATGTACTAAAAAAACACCCCACAAAACTACTGTATATATGCAAGTTATTTTTCATAAACCTAATGGTAACCACACAGAAAACCCCCAAAACTGAAACACATAGATTTAAAAAAGAGGGAACAGAGGAAAAAGACATGAAATACCACCAAATAAAAACAACAGACAGAAACAAAAAAGAAAAGAACCAGTGGAGGCACAGAGTTACCAGAAAATATGGATAAAGTAGATATAGTAAATCCTCAGACATCAATAATAACCCTAAATGTAAATGAACTGAATTCACTAATAAAAAGTCACAAGGTAGCAGATTGGATCAAAAAACAAAACCCACCGAAACCGGTTTGGCTCAGTGGATAGAGCGTTGGCCTGCAGACTGAAAGGTCCCAGGTTTGATTCCGGTCAAGGGCATGTACCTGGGTTGCGGGCACATCCCCAGTAGGAGATGTGCAGGAGGCGGCTGATCAATGCTTCTCTCTCATCGATGTTTCTAACTCTCTTTCTCTCTCCCTTCCTCTCTGTAAAAAAATCAATAAAATATATTTTTTAAAAAAGAAACAATTATTTAAAAAAAAACAAAAAAACCCCAACCATATGCTGCCTTCAAGAGACAGCAAAGACAAAGGTAGATTCAAAATGCAAAGACAAAGGTAGAGTCAAAATGAAAGGGTGGAAAATGTTCCTCCAAGCAAATAATATCCACAGAAAAGAGGGTGAAGCATGTGTAGCCATACTTATACCCACCAAAAGAGATTTCAAGATAATGAAGAGACAAAGATGGACAGTTTATAATGATAAAGGGGGCAATACACCAAGACATAGCACTTCTTACTATATATGCACTCAATCAGGGAGCACCATCTATAATAATAAAAGTGTGATATGCTAATTAGACCGGACAGCCGAACAACCTTCTGGATATCCTTCCAGATGACCTTCCAGATGAAGCTGCGGCTGCGAGGGCTGAGCCCCTTGCATGAATTTTGTGCATCAGGCCTCTAGTAATACATAAAACAACTACTCACAGAACTAATCGGAGAAACATACCAAAACATAATCATAGTTGGGGACATAAATATTCCATCCACAGTGCTAGATATACTATCTAAACAAAAATTCAATAAAGAAATATTGGCCTTAAGTGACACACTAGACCAAATGCACATAATCGACATTTACAGAACCTTTCATCCCAGAACATCAGATTATACATTTTTTTCTCCAGTGCACATGGAACATTCTCAAGGATAGACCATATGTGGGGTCACAAAACTAACCTTGACAAATTCAAGAAGGATGAAATTCATATCAAACATATTCTCTTCCAAAAATGCCTTGAAATTAGAAATCAACTGCAAAAAGAAAGTAAAGAAACTCAGAAATATGTGGAGACTAAACAACATACCACTAAAAAAAGGCTGGGTCAAAGAATAAATAAAAGGTGAGATCAAAAGGTATATAGAGACAAATGAGAATGACAATACGACATATCCAAACTGTGATGCACCCAACAGGTGTGGCTCAGTAGTTGAGTGTTGACTCATGAACCAGGAGGTCAGTTCAATTCCTGGTCAGGACACATGCCCAGTTGCAGGCTCAATCCATAGTAGGGGGTATGCAGGAGGCAGCTGACTGATGATTCTCTCAAATCATTGATATTTCTCTCTTTCTCTCCCTCACCCTTCCTCTCCGAAATCATTAGTAACATATTAAAAAAAACTTCTTTGATGCAACTAAAGTATTAATAAGAGGGAAGACTTATCATTATAGGCCTATCTCAAGAAAGAAGAGAAATACCAAGTAAACTAATCCAAAATAAAGGACAGTGAGCTAAACTGTTTTTGTTTTATCTAAATTTAAAATAAATATGAAGAGCAGCAAAACCAAAATAAAATATTTAGTAGATACAACTGCATATAGTAGCATTTATATTGATACAAGTTAATGAGGAAAAATTGCCTTTTTGTAAAAATAATGACTACACAGGTAACTTTCAAAAGCAAAACCTTTACAGGTAAAATTCAACATTTGATTTTCCAATTAGTTTTTACTGTGTATAATTTTTATGCAAAAAAGAATTGATCTGTCTGAATATCCTATATATAGTAAAAGGCTAATATGCAAATTGACCGAATGGTGAAACGATCGGTCACTATAATGTGCACTGACCACCAGGGGGCAGATGCTCAATGCAGGAGCTGCCCCCTGGTGGTCAGTAAGCTCCCATAGGGAGAACACCGCTCAGCCAGAAGCCCTGGGCGGAGCTCACGGCTGGTGAGCGCAACAGCAGTGGCAGGAGCCTCTCCCACCTCCATGGCAGCGCTAAGCTGTCAGTCAGAACATCCCCAAGGCCTCCTGGACTGTGAGAGGGTGAGGACCGGGGTGAGGAACACCCTCCCCCACGAGTGCACAAATTTCGTGCACTGGGCCTCTAGTACTTCTAATAAAATATATATCAATTTGGATAAATAGAGATTATGTAACTGTGATTTTAGAATAATGAAATTAAATTGATTTAATGGAGTTTACTTGGTATACTCTCTTATACATATTTTAGTATGTATAAGAAGATTACAGTAGAGGAATTAACAAAAACTGGAAAAATTAAGATTTTAGATTACAAATGCGATATAGAGATTTTATGTGAGGCTGACTGTAACTATGGGGAAAAATATCGGGTAAATATCCCAGAGTCAAGCTTCACACATCAATATAGTGTACTTGCAAGTTGCAATATTCAGTTTGCCTTATCTTCTTAAAGTGGTGGGTTCAGGTAATGGTCTCAACAGATGCACAGCTGTGGCATCAGGTGAACAGCTGCACACCAGGCATTGGGTTTTTAACTCAGAATAGAGTGAAGGTGAGCAACATAGAATTTCACAGAAATTTCTCTCCAAACTCCAATAAAAAGATGTAACTTTGATGCTTGTGAATGTCTATATTGACTAGGAATCACTGGGAGTTCAACAGTTACTGAACAGACTGACCTACTGAAGATTTCCTATGAAAAAATAATTGACTTATTTTGTGTATATATTATATTTTTTATTTGTTTGTTCATAAAAACCTGCTTGTATCAGTCAGATTTTCTGTCCTGCCTCACATCTTATCAGCCTGCTTTCTCCACAGGCATTGCAAGGCAACAGAACCTAACTTTAGCTTCATTGCATGTCTATTGTGTGTTTCTTTGTCTTTAATGTTAATTAATTAATTAATTTTTAAATTGAATTTATTGAGGTGACACTG
>NW_005872998.1:33062-35808 GCF_000147115.1 Myotis lucifugus | reverse complement strand
GAGCCCTCCCAGCACAATCATAGCCAATAGCTATAGTTGTAAGCTTGAACCTATGGTCTGAACACGTGGCCCCACTTGCCTGAGTGATGTGGGCTTGATAGAGTTCGGGTGCATGTAATTGAGTAGGATCGAAACCCATGAGAATGTTGTAAACATCTTGACCACGCCCTTACTTTGCCTCGTGGAATCTGGCTATAAAATAAAAACACGGCTTGTAGTCCGTGGTGCTGTCTCTCTCCATCCAAGAGGGCAGCGGCCCACCGAGACCCAGCTTTCTTCTCTTGTCTGTCTTTTCTTAATCCTTCACCGCCCCGACTCAGGCTCACTGAAGCTGGCCTAGCTGGTGCAGCACATAAGGTGCCCTGGGGCTAAGTATGCCATCGTCGTGCCAGCCCGCTACACAAGACTCTTGATATTTTTTAATGCACAGAAACATTTTAGTTTGATGTAGTCCTATTAATTTATTTTTGCTTTTACATTTCTTGCCTTTGGGGTCAAGTTCACAAAAGCCTGTCAGAAACCAAGGTTTGTAAGTTTAGTACTTATGTTTTCTTCTATGCATTTTATTGTTTCAGGTCTTATATGTAAGTCTTTATTCCATTTTGAGTTAATTTTTGTTTATGGTGTCGAATAGTAGTCTAGTTTTATTCTTTTACAGTAGTTTTCCAAATTGTCCAACACCAATTATTGAAAAGGCTTTCCTTTTTCCATTGTATGTTTTTGGCTCCTTTGTCAAAAATTATTTGCCCATGTACATGTGGGTTTATTTCTGGGCTCCTAGTTCTATTCCATTAGTCTGTATGCCTGTTTTACCACCAATACCATACTGTTCTGATTATTGTAGCTTTGTAGTGTAAGTTGAAGTCAGGGAGTGTGATGCCTCCAGCTTTGTTCTTATTTGTGGAATTGCTTTGTTTACTTGGAATCTTTTGTGGTTTCATGAAATTTGGTTATTTTTTTGTTCTGTTTCTTTGAAAAGTGCCAATGGAATTTTTATGGGGATTGCATTAAATTTGTATATTGCTCTATGTCAGCGATTTTCAATCAGTGTGTTGCAAGAATTTTTAAAACATGCAATCCTTGACTAGTCAGGAGCATTAGCCTCTTTTTCCTTAGATTATCAAATAAAATAATGACAACAGCCAACACAACAATAAATGTCTGGTGGGAATGAGTAAAAATTATACCTTCTTTTTTGTCATATTGGTAAAATATATTTTTTGCCATTAGTTCATGTGTGCCTTGAGAATTTTAGCCATTAGTTTATGTGTGCCATGAGATTAAAAAGATTGAAAATTGCTACTTCAGTTCAATTCATGAACATGGAATATATTCTGATTTCTTTGTGTCCTCTTCAGTTTTTTCAACAAAGGTCTTATAGTTTTCAGTGCATAGTTCCTTCACTTTTTTTGTTGAATTTATTTCTAGGTATTTTATCTTTTTTGTTACAATTGCAAATGGAGTTGTGTTCTCCATTTCATTTTTTGATATTTTGTTAGTATATAGGAATGCAATAGATTTTTGTATACTGATTTTTGTTTTCTGCAACTGTATTGTATTTGCTTATTGTTTCTAATAGTCTTTTGGTGGAGCATTTAGGGCAGTGGTTCTCAACCTTCTGGCCCTTTAAATACAGTTCCTCATGTTGTGACCCAACCATAAAATTATTTTCGTTGCTACTTCATAACTGTAATGTTGCTACTGTTATGAATCATAATGCAAATATCTGATATGCAGGAGGGTCTTAGGCGACCCCTGTGAAAGGGTCGTTCGACCGCCAAAGGGGTCGCGACCCACAGGTTGAGAATCGCTGCTTTAGGGCTTTCTATATACAGAATTATGTCATCTGCAAAAAGTGACAATTTTACCTCTTTATTCCCAGTGTGGACGCTTTTTCTTTCTTCCTTTTGCCTGATTGCTCTGGACTTTAGCACTATGTTGAATAACAGTGGTGAGAGTAGGCATCCCTGTCTCGTTCCTGATCTTACAGGAAAGGCTTTCCTTGATCTCATTGTCAACCCATTCATTGTTTAGTAACATGTTACGTAGCCTCCATCTCTGTGTGTGTTTTTCAAATGTTTCCTTGTGATTGATATCTAGTTTCATACCATTATGGTCAGAAAAGATGCTTCATATGATTTCAGTTTTCTTAAATTTATTGAGACTTTTTTTGTTGCCTAACATTGGTCTATTTTAGAACATATTCCATGTACCCTTGGAAAGAATATATATTCTGCTGCTTTGAGATGAAATGCTCTGAATATATCAGTTAAATCCATCTGATCTAGTGTGTCACTTAAGGCTACTGAATTTACTTGGCAGAGTATTTTCTTGCTTGTTGCTGGCATTGAAATGCAAGTAAGTTTTGTAAAGATGATCAAACATCCTATCTAATAATAGACAAACATGGTAATTAACCATAACTTCTCTACCCTTTCCATCGGCTAATCAGGGCGATATGCAAATTAACCGCCAACAAATTTGCATTCATAGGCGCAGTGATGGGAGGCAAAAAGGGGAAGACGGAAGAATGGTGGCAGGCAAGAGCTAGGGGTTTGCCCACCCCGCAGCCGTGATTGCCTGGCAGCAGGCCAGGCAACACCCCCGGCCGGGGTGCCGGTGATCACCATTATGATCGGAGGAAGAGAGAGCCAAGCCAGGAATGCGGGACCCCCGGGGCCAGGGGGGGCTGGTTGGCCCTGGGGCCCCCCGGGAACTTGCAATTCCAAAGGAAGGGGGGGGGGAA
>NW_005872998.1:30814-32651 GCF_000147115.1 Myotis lucifugus | reverse complement strand
AAAGAGTTCACAACTCTCTTACTTGGCAAGGAAGAAAAAAGTTGGCAAGGGAAACAATCCCTTACATTAAAGTTAAGGTCCCTCTGAGTAAAAAAGAGTATTTCCAACATAAAGGAGGGAGCAGGCAAAAATAATAGGTTCTCATGACTTCTACTGAAGTTTGAGCATATGACAGAGTCAAAATGACCATACAAATTAAAACAGACAGTGGACATTCAAATGACCCGAATCAACTGTCACTGTTTGTTCCAATAGCAGCAATGCTTACATGATAATATAGTTTAACAAACATACAAAACAAGTCACATGATAAGAGAAGTTCGGCTTGTAAATTGAATATGTTCTTTAAAAATTCTCATGTCCTCCCCTCTGACTATAATTCTTAATTTTCCAATAAGAAAATTACCCCAGGTGATCCAGTAACATGTAGAACTTCAGTAACCTAACTTATTTTAAAAAAACAAACATCCCAACCATTTTAAAAATATTTAAATTGATATTTTAGGGTTAAAATTATAGAAGATATTTAGATCCAAATATATTTTCTGAATAGAAAATATTTCAGTTTTTGATTTAAAAAAATAAACATAAAAAATATATAAGTGACACATTTTCCCAAGGAACTCTGAATTAGTATCTTTCCCTCTAACTTTCTTCAAATTAAGAGAATCTATGGAGTTCCCCTATACTGCACAAGTTTTAATGAAAGAAAATAAGACTTTCTAAGAGCAGCAAATACATGTTTTGTTATTTACAAACATATATACTCCTCTCTCTCTCTCTCTCTCTCTCTCTCTCTCTCTCTCTCTCTCAAATATATTCTTACTGATTCAGAGAGGAAGGGAGAGGGAGAGAGATAGAAACATCAATGATGAGCCCTGGCCAGTTTGGTTCAGTGGATGGAGCGTCAGCCTGCGGACTGAAGGGTCCCAGGTTCGATTCCGGTCAAGGGCATGTACCTTGGTTTCGGCCACATCCCCAGAGTGGGGCGTGCAGGAGGCACTGATCAATGTTTCTCTCTCATCGATGTTTCTAACTCTCTATCCCTCTCCCTTCCTCTCTGTAAAAAAACAATAAAATATATTTTTTTAAAAAAGAAAGAAACATCAATGATGAGAGAGAATCATTGATCGGCTGCCTCCTACACGCCCCGTACTGGGGATCAAGCTCACAACCCGGGCATGTGGCCTGACCTGGAATCAAACTGTGACTTCCTGGTTCATAGGTCGATGCTAAACCACTGAGTCATGCTGGCCGGGCTCAATTCTAATTTATAAATTCATTCCAAGGACATATACAGCTTGAAAAGCTTTGGAAGTAATTTCAAAAAAACTAGCTTTTAAGTAACAAGAAAACAGTTATAGAAGAAAGTTTAAATTAAAAAAAAATAGTTTTGATTTATTCAAGAGTGTGAACATCCTCCATGAAAATGTGTACCTTGACTGTGGAAAGCTGGGAGGCCTTATCACACCTTAGGAATTCAAATGCTTTTTACAATGAAAAGAGAGTTTCATCTCATTTCTCTACCAGGGTAGATGTCTGTCAATAGAAGGTGGACATCAATAAAAGGAGGGGCTTGCACAATCAATCCAGAAAGTCAGCAATCTATGAATAATCCAGAACCGAGTATTTATCTCCTCTGCCACACACTCTCCCTCCCAGCCAGTGAGCAAGATAATTACTCTCAAGTCAAGCTAAGTTCCCCCAATCACAGTGGCCCAATGCTGACATACAAAGCATACAAATAAATTCTCACTCTGGCATAAAAGTGACAACTTTCTTGGAAGAAAGCAGATACTGTAAATTTCTCAAAGTCTTCCTGAAACATTTTTTAAAG
>NW_005872998.1:26549-30406 GCF_000147115.1 Myotis lucifugus | reverse complement strand
CAGGCAGAGTGGTTAGAGGCAATCAGACAGGCAGGCAGGCAGGCAGGCAGGTGAGTGGTTAGGAGCCAGGAGTCCTGGATTGCGTGCGAGAGGGATGTCCGACTGCCGGTTTAGGCCCGATCCCTGTAAACTGGCAGTAGGACATCCTTCGAGTGGTCCCAAATTGGAGAGGGTGCAGGCCAGGCTGAGGAACATACCCTCCCTTGTGCACAAATTTCGTGCACCAGGACACTAGTTAAGTTATATTTTTGTGAAGATAGAAGTTTGAAAAGAGGCTTTATCTATTTTGGGAGCTGTGTTTTCATTTTATTATATTTAATGTTTGGAAGTCAGATCACTTCCCAGCATCTCATGACACTACCGTGCAAAGTTTTAATATAGGAGGCAGGTGAGTTTCTTTGCTTTCTCATTGCTTAATTTCTGTCATATTGTTAGCCCTGTGAATTCTAATATGTTTTCCCTGATAGTGTAGGTGCCCTGAGCCAAGGCATACCAAAAGCCATTCCTTGTTCATCTCTCTAATTCTTTGCAAAACCTTGACTCTATTTTTGCCATTCTCTCTTTACCCTTATTATACTCCTATCTAAAAATCTTCTCTGGGGTTCTAAAACAGGGATTTAGATTCTTTATCACTAAACAGTCCTCTTCTATTTTATTTACAAAATGAAAGGATTATGTTGGCTAAATGCTGATGTGCCCCCTAGCTCTTTTTGTAACTTGCTACCTCCCTAATCTTGGGAATTCCTTGGGAAGATACAGGAAACACCTGTATCTTCCCCGGTGACTCACAAACCCTATTTGAGGAAAAGGTTAGTGAAAAAAGGAACTGTTTAGTGAAAGGGAAAGCAAGAAAGGGAAGAACAATTTTGCTCAAAAGTGAAAATTGTTCTTCTTGAGTTAGTTTTATCTTAAGAGCTCTTACAAAGTCGAGCCTCAGTTTTTCTTGTTGCAAATGGGTTCATTATATCCTTTCTTCTTTTAGATCTAAGGATTCTTCGTAGGCCCGCTGAAAGTTTTTCCTGCATGGCATGTGCATTTTAAACATAAATATGTGCAAAGACATGTGATAAGCTGAAAAATTATTAGGGTTGTCATGAGCAAACTTTGGCAGAGGAAGGTGTGTGTGCGAGCGTGTGTGTGTGTGTGTGTGTGTGTGTGTGTGTGTGTTTTCAGAGAGATGTGGAAGGTCAGGCTACCATAAATTTAGACCCCTCTCTTTTTTTCCGGATCAAAATAATTACTGGGTATTTTAGTCTATTAGCGGAGTTCCAAGAGAACAGGAATGAGGAAAGGTGAGGGCGAGGTCATAGGACCTCCAGGAGGTCCACTTCCCTGTAAGTAGGGAGCATTTTTGGAATGTGTAAAATTGCTTCTTAGGAAAGTGGTCATGACTGGTCCCCTTCCCACTTTAAGGACTTTGAAACAAATTATTGGCATTTTCGGTACATCCCCTGAATTGTTCATTAATAGGGCTGTTCTGTTGGGATGCGAGATGTGAAGATGGATATGGGGGAGGTACCTGCTGAGTGAGGACACCTTACACTGTTGTCCCCTGTCCTCCCTTCCTTACTGTGCTGTGACTCTGATCATTCAGACCCAGTGGTGATGTACTCAAACCACAGCACCTTTACCACATGGGGAGACACCAAGGCAAGGCAGCCACCTCTGTGACAGAGTGGGAAACCATCGGGTTTTTTTTCCTTTTAAAATACAATTTTATTGATTTCAGAAAAGAAGGGAGAGGGAGAGAGAGATAGAAACATCAATGATGAGAGGGAATCATGGATGGGCTGCCTCCTGCACGCCCCACTCTGGGGATGTGGCCGAAACCAAGGTACATGCCCTTGACCAGAATTGAACCTGGGACCCTTCAGTCCGCAGGCTGATGCTCTATACGCTGAGCCAAACCGGTTAGGGCGGTGGGGCAAGTTTTAATTGGAGGACCTCCTGCTCGATTGTTCTTGGTGTCACTATGAAAAAGAAAACTCTGACGGAAAAGTGCATTATTGTGAGCAGGGATAGCCAGCCTCACTCAGTACTCCAGGGCCAGTCCTGCTCAAGCACAACACCGGATGGGACAGAGGAGCCAAGACTCTTCCTCTCTCCCTCCCCCTCCTCTGGTGGAGACTGAATTCTAGAGAAGTGTAGAAGCTGGCTCTGGGCTCAAATCCCAGCTCTGCACCCTCTAACTCTATAACCTTGGGCAAATTAATTTGCATTTCTAAGTCTTGGTTTTGCCCTCTGTAAAATGTGGTTAATCATGGTACCTAATTTATCAGGCTGTTGTGAGAACCCAAACAGAAAAATGAAAAGTACTTACTGTAGTGCTGGCCCTTAGAAACTGTTCAAGAAATAGCAGTTAAAAGGATCAATGAAGGAGACGCAAGTTCACTTCCCTAAGCTCAAGTGTCATTCATTGGTTTCACTCTTGGTTGACCTGTCATCTTCCCTGAAGCCTGCACTGTGGGTGAAATAGAAACTGACCAAAGGGGTCAGGGCCAGAGCTCTGCCAGAGTAGTCACAGTAGAAACCCAGCTTTTATGCTCCTCAACAGAGCTTTGAGACCCTGGCGTGCTCCAGGCACATTGACATGTGGGATGTGGGTGAATACCCTCATCAGGAGCTGGGGCAAAAGGGAGAAGATGAGGCAGTGGAGTAAGGAAGAGGAGGGGAGAGGAAAGTAGGAGGAATGGGGTGCTTTGCCCATGATTTCCAGCTGGCAACAGCACCCTTCTGCACATAAGTAAATTTGCCTTGCCAATAAAAAAAAAAAAAAAAGAAAGAAAGTAGGAGGAATTGGATGACTTAGGTATAGGTAGAGGTCGACATAGAACAGCCAGAAAAAGAGAAGAGAAGAAGGTGATTGTTACAGAATTTACCAGGCAACCAAAAAGTACCCAGTAGTACCGGAGGCACAGGGAAAACCCATTTATTTCCAGGCATTTCACATGTACTGGCACAGGACTCAGGGGAGACTGTTTCTCTCCAAATCCTGAGCAAAAACATGGAGGAAGCTTTCCCTTTTTATATCTTTCCAGCCCTTTGTCTCACAAATAAAGGTTTTCTGGTCCCCTTTGCAAGTTCTTAAAGAGCCCCATTTTCTGGGGCCTTGAGACTACAACTAAAGGCCTGGCCTGATGCCAGCACTGATAAATCTGCCAGGGGATGGTTTATGGCAGTGATCGGGAAACCATGGCTCGTGAGCCACACGAAGCTCTTTGGCCCCTTGAGTGTGGCTCTTCCACAAAATACACGTGCAGGCATGCATGTACAGTGCAAAGTTGACTGAAAACTTTAAGTAAAGTTTATTAAGTTAATTTTTGGGAATGTTGTGGAGTGAAAGAAGATGTAGTGTTGAGGATTGAGAAAAGTATGTTGAGATGGTTTGGACATATAGAGAGGTTGAACGAAAGGAGATAGACGAAACAAGTATACAAGACGAGTGTGGATGGGAGAGTTGGAAGGGGTCGACCTCAGCAAATGTATCTCAATCAAACTGAGGACTTTTTAGCAAAGGCCAGCTTAGGAGTACCCTAATTAAGTTAATAACAATGTGTTGGGAGCCATTATAAATCACATATACATCTCCAGTTTACAGCATAATAGGTTTATGGCTCCTCCAAGCCAACTCCCCGTTTGGCCTGGAGTTAAAAGATAACCTACCCTCACCCTAAGCACAAACCTGCTACATCTCCGCTGATAAGCGCATAGCTGTGACATTCCAGAGCCTTTGTTACATCCTTAATGATAGGTTACAGCCCATGGACCCCCTTTACCCACTCCCCTCCTCTAGAAATAACATAAATACCCCTCGCTGTAAAATAAAACTGAGGCTTGATCAGAACTTTGTCTTGCCT
>NW_005872998.1:23112-26096 GCF_000147115.1 Myotis lucifugus | reverse complement strand
TGTTTTTGCCTACTTTAAAGCTTATACCGTCCACCCAAAATTAGAAGTAAACCAGAACAAACTTGTGTCAGTGTCACTCCGGGAAAACTCCTTGCCTACTTTCAAACGTAAGCCATCCACCTTGTGAGCACTCATGGGGTGCCTGACTCCCGACTGGTGAATGCCTGAGGGTCCTAGCAGGTTACCTGCCTCACAAGGGTCCGAGTTGGCGGGTTATACCAACCGGCTGTTTACGTAGGAGGAGTGGGCTGCAGAAGCAGCTCCGAGGAAGGCACTTGAAAACAAGTTTCGATCTGGGGAGCTCTGATCTAGGGGTCCGAGTTGGCGGATTATACCAACCGGTTGCTTAAAACACACCTGTGGCATAAACGGGACTGAAGTAGTCTCAGCAGAGAATTTCTACATCCAGACCTATGACACGTGAACAGGAGCCTCTCTTTTGAGGTGACGGTTGGCATCTTCCTCGCTGGTTCGTCTCCTTGTCGACTCCTGGGCTGACCTGGTACGGGGGTTTATACGTCCCGGAGGCTTACGTGGAAGAGGCTAAGACATGGGTCAGGCTTTGAGTTCTCATGACCTGTTTCTTAAAGGACTCAGGGAGTCCCTCAAGGTGCGAAGATTTAGGGTTAAAAAGAAAGATTTAAAAGGCTTCTTACAGGACTCAGGGAGTCCCTCAAGATGCGAGGATTTAGGGTTAAAAAGATTCAAAAGGCTTCTTACAGGACTCAGGGAGTCCCTCACGGTGTGAGGATTTAGGGTTAAAAAGAAAGACTTAAAAGGCTTCTTTACTTTAGAACATCTTATGACAACCAAACTTTGGCTAAGATAACCTTGTGTGCTAGCCATGACTTTAGAAAGTGAAATAGGAAAAAATTTAAAATATCTTCTTCTATTAAGCATGACTTTGGGAACAAATACGCCATCTAAGTCATTTGCTAAAACTTCCCCCAAAGCAGGATACGTAGGGGAAAGGAAAAAGGAACACATGGCGATCCTATATGGACGCCTCCTCCCCAGTATTCAAATTTAAAATCTCCTTCTCGTAATTAAAAAAGTTTTACAAAATTTAGAAAATGCGTCTGGGATTTCTGTTCACGTGTAAAGAGAAAAACTGGCTTGGAACTAAAAGCGCGCATCATCCGATTTTGGACATTTAGATAGAGTTTTGAGCTAAAAATCTCTTTACAAATGTACAGAATAAAACCCAAGACTGATTATTTCCTAAGAAAAATGGCATATTTGAGCCAGGGAAGAAATGCAGGCTGGTTCTAGCAATAAGATTGGTATATGTCCATAATAAAGAGTGATTTTTGAAAAGTTAATAAAGCCTGTTCCAAAGTTAATCTTAAAAGCCTCAAAGAAATTTAGTAAAATTGTCTGTTATAGAAAAGTTACCAAAATAACTGCCTTAAAATAATTAGATTTGAATCTCAAGAATTATTGATCTATATTAATTATAAAAATCTAAGTAGCCCGGTAAAAAACCGGCCCTTTGTTAATTGAAAAGGCTGGCCAAAACATTTCTAATGAGAAAAGGGGCTAGTTGCTTCCCACATGTAGCAAATTCTTAAAGAATGTGGTCAATTTACTCTTCCAGGGAAAACAGCCCCCCCCCCCTTCCTCCCCCAGGCCAATATTGAAACTTCCCACCGACTAGCAAGGGGCAGGAAGCAATGTAGCTACACCCTTGTTTGTTGGCCTTCCCCAGAGGAAAAATTATGGTCGTTTTAAAAAAAGGCTGGGGCCAGGCCTGCCTTGCCAGCCTCAAGTGTGGTTTTCCAAATCTGCTGTGAAATTTAAGACCTTGGAGTTTATACCTAGGTATCTTGAAGTGACATAATACTGAATTAAATAAGATCTAAGTGTACTTCGTACAAAATCTAAAGAACAGAATCAAATCTGTTGGTTGATTATGTCCTGCATTTTTTGAAGTTTATTCCTAAAAATGTTACTGATTGAGAAATGCTAAATATTTAACTTGCCAGCTAAGAGTTTAAAGTTCTGGTTAAATAATTTGGGAGAAATCATATAATTATAGTAAAATTTCAACATTTGTCTAAATTGAAAAAAGAGGATAAATTTTGTAATCCCAACCGAAATTTTTAAATATAAAGATCAGTTTAAATTTAATTGATCTCTTAATAATTATAAAAGGTATATAATCTTTAAATCATATATATATACGTATATATTTGATGGTCTTCCAAGTTAGATTTCAAAACTATAACCAAGGAATGACTTTGGGACATTTCATGGGCCCTGAAATGTTTTCAAAAGTTTATTCTCTCTCTAAAGGATTTTTTTTTTAATTTAACCAAATTTAATATACTTGAAATCACATGGAAAGCTTTATCAAATAAAAATTAATAAATATATATTTTAAGTTTTTGCCTCTGAGAAAGGGCAAAACAAGTTATTTTGTTTAATATTTCTTAAAATACAGCAGTGGAATTTTAAGATGTAATTTGAAATAACAAAAGCTCCTCGCCGCTGCATATTAAATTAGGCTGGAGGTGGGGCAGCATTTGTCCCTTGTGAATCAAAAGTTTACTAAATACTAAATTTACTTGCTTCGCTTTGCCTTTTTAAAATAATCACTTGAAATATATAGCTTTGCGACAGTATTTGTTAAAATCTCAAAAGGCAACCATATTTCTTACATTTGTTGCTTGTGTGAGAAAGAAAGCTGTCTGGAAGGAAATAAAAAGGTTTCCTTCAGATGCCTAACTAAAACTAAAAATCAATATATTGGGCCTCAAAAGCTAAATTAAATAATTTGTGTTTTGTCTCCTTAAACAAAGTTTATGTAAATTTACCCAAAAACTAATACCAGAAATTTAATTAAGGTCATTTACTGTCCATAACTTAGGACAGGTAAAGTTAAAAGAATAAATGCTATTTAAAAGTGACTTAAAATTGGCAAATTGGGTTAAATGGATATTCAAGAGGAACTTAGTTGTCATTCCAGATGACATCAGTAACAT
>NW_005872998.1:19060-21351 GCF_000147115.1 Myotis lucifugus | reverse complement strand
CCTCCTCTAGAAATAACATAAATACCCATTGCTGGGAAAATAAAACTGAGGCTTGATCAGAACTTTGTCTTGCCTCCATTTCTTCGCGTCTCCTATCCTCTCATTCCTTTGCAGGATTTGGTGCGGTGTACCCACGATGCGTGCCCTGCAGGTCGGGGCAACAATGTACCTAACTATATAGTTTAAGTTTAAAAAATTTGGCTCTCAAAAGAAATTTCAATCGTTGTACTGTTGATATTTGGCTCTGTTGACTAATGAGTTTGCCAACCACTGGATTATGGCCTCTCTAAAATGGGAGTAAACAGGCTTTGCAGTGTTACAGAAAAACCGGAGAAGAACCAAGCAACGCTTAGAGAGATGGAGTTACATTTATTACGCGCTGGCCCAGAGGAAATATAACTCAAATTCTGGGTGAAATCACACACGAAGTTTACCATATTTATACGATTTTACCTTCTTTGTCTCCAAAATATGGGGTTTTTCTGGTTCCCTTTGCAAGTTCTTAAAGGGCCCTATGTGCTGGGGCTTTGAGACCTCGACCAAATGCTTGGTCTGGTGCCAGCACTGATAACTTCATCTGGAGGTTTAATGGCCACTCTGAAATGGGAGTAGTCTTATTTTCCTTATTATTTAAGCCAGCAAGCATTTACAGAAGCCAGAAATAACAGTTAAAATTTCAAACATCAGTTTTTATATCTGATGGATGCTTCATTCCCCACTGGTTTTATGTACATGACTCAAATCATTGACTTTTGGGTCATTGTTGGGGAGAGAGTTATATTGACCCCTGAGGACTATAATTAAATCTCTGCGGAATAAAGTCAATGGGCCTGTTTATAAGATAAGGGCCCGGAATGAGGGCTAGGAATAATCTCTAGAGGGTCCGAAGAGTCCTGGACTCTCTATTTTACCTGGCTGTCTTAAGCCAGGTGTGATGAAGACATGTCGGGATCCTGTCAACCTTGACTGGCGTGGTCCTTTCCAGGTAGGAGTCAGTCCTTAGTTGGCAAATGTTTTTTACCCAAACAGGGTCACCAGGTTGGAAGGGACGGACCAGATCAGAAGTTGGTTCATGCAGAGAGTCTCGGACGTGCTCCTGGACCGCTTTCTGGGTGGACTGTAAAACCTGTAAGAACTCAAGGAAAGATTGCTTATGGATTTCAGCTTTTCTAGATTGGGTTTCCATGTAAGCTGGTGAGGTGGATAGGTCAGAGCAGCCGTGGGCAAACTACGGCCCGCGGCCAGATCAGGCCCGTTTGAAATGAATAAAACTAAAAAAAAAAAAGACCGTACCCTTTTATGTAATGATGTTTAGTTTGAATTTATATTAGTTCACACAAACACTCCATCCATGCTTTTGTTCCGGCCCCCCGGTCCAGTTTAAGAACCCATTGTGGCCCTCGAGTCAAAAAGATTGCCCACCCCTGGGTCAGAGTCTGAAAAAAATCACTAGAATCTGTAGAGGCCCCACTGGTTTTAGGGCAGCCTCCCAGGCCAATTCATCTGTGGAATTCCCTTACCTTGTAATAGCACTATGTACGTGAGCTGTTGCAAATGCATACCTGCTATCAGTATAAATTGTTAAGCATAGCTGTGGCTGCTGCCGCCCAGAGGCAAGTAGGTCACCCAAATGCAAAGGGGTCAAGTCTTTTGGACAAATAGTCTACCAACCTTTTCAAAGGGCTGAGACTTTGGGTGAGTACCTCTTTGGCTATGCCCCTTGTCTTACATACCTAGAGGTGGAAATACTTAGTTACATCTGGTAGCACTAGTTGGCCTATTGTCCTTGCTCTGCTCATGTCTGTCTAACTGCCTAATATACTACCTCAAGGATCCTGGCTCTGAGTTCTTTTAGGGAAAATGAACGTTGAATTGATTCTGTAGCTGCTTCATGCTAAGGAGGAACAGAGTTTGTTCTCAGAGCCAAGAGTCCTTGCTGTCCGTCAGAGGGACGATGAGGCCTAGGCACAGAAGGAGGTGGGCTTCTGACCTGGCAGAGACAAACTGTAACAAATGGTCTGGTGGAAGGGAAAGAAAACATTTCAGTTTTAATAACCTCTATTGAAATAGAATTCTTCTCCTCAAAATTACCTCTATGTTTATCAAAAAAGCCAAATCAAGACCAATTTAACTATTGTATTCAATTTGGCCTGATCATTTGCATAAACACAAGAATGGTAACTGACTACCTTTGCTGAATTTCATGATTGAATCTTAATGTGTCCCGTAGGGCCAGGAAGCCAAGCCATCCAGCTGCCATCAGGCTTGTCTGCAGTATCTGCTGAGTTAGG
>NW_005872998.1:14933-16999 GCF_000147115.1 Myotis lucifugus | reverse complement strand
ATTTATGAACACATTTTAAATGTACTTTTACTTTCAAGAAAATGTACCTAGACCTTCTGTGATAAAACTTCGAACTAGTAAATTGAAACTTGTCTAGTACAAACTGATATATTTTTCCTTATGTAATTTCAAGTATATTGTATCGGTCTAATTTAATATTGGAAGGGTTAAAAAGAATAAACCGGGGCAGAGAAAGATTAATTGTGCTCGCAGAAAACTTGAGACCTTGAATTTAGTTTAGTTCCAATAAGACACCTGCTCTAGGTGGTTATGGACCAGACCCCTACGCCAGCAGAGCAGTCTGCAACCAGTAAAAAACCTATCTCTCCCTGGTTCATAATTAACTGCCAACACCCCTTCCCCTCCCTCCTATCTCTCAGCCCAGGGCTCTAACAGCTGTAAAGTCAAGGTGTAAAGGGGAAAAAAAAGCCAGCATACTGGTCCTAGGAATTGATGGCAAAACTTGCTAGGGCCTTGGATAAAAACAAAAAGAAATATTACTCTGGAGAAATTAAAAGCCCAGACATGTGATATGCACTGGTTTTGTTAGGGTCTCCAAAAAAGGAACGCACAAGGACAAAGTGGTAAGGGATTATAAATTTTCTAGAGGCATGATGCACAAAATTCCTGTAAGAGTAGGCCTTCCTTCCCACCAGCTTCCATCTGGCACCCAGGACCCAGGCTTCTCTCGCAGCTCTGGCTTCATCTGGAAGGTCATGGGGAAGGACATCTGGTCTAATTAGCAGATTACACTTTTATTATTACAGACTAGAGGCCTGGTGCACAAAAATTTGTGCCTTTGGGGCAGGGTGAGGGGGGTCCCTCAGCCCGGCCTGCACCCTTTTGCAGTCCAGGACCCCTTGGGGAATGTCCATCTGTTGACTTAGGCCCACTCCCGGGGGGAATCAGGCCTAAGCTTGCAGTCAGACATCCTTCTGGCAGCCAGGGAGTCCTTGGAGGATGTTCGACTAAAGGCTTAGGCCCCCAAGGGATTGGGCCTAAACTGTTAGTTGGACATTCTTAATGCTGCTACAGAAGTGGGAGAGGCTCCTGCCACCACCTCTGAGCTGGCCAGCCATGAGCCAGCTTCTGGCTGAGTGGCACTCCCCGTATGGAAGTGCACTGACCACCAGGGGGCAGCTCCAGCATTGAGCGTCTGCCCCCATGTGGCCAGTGCATATCATAGCAACCGGC
Source organism: Myotis lucifugus (assembly GCF_000147115.1). Classification (NCBI taxonomy): domain Eukaryota; kingdom Metazoa; phylum Chordata; class Mammalia; order Chiroptera; family Vespertilionidae; genus Myotis; species Myotis lucifugus. The sequence continues at coordinate 15,805 of NW_005872998.1, read as the reverse complement.
CATTCTGCCGTTCAGTCAATTTGCATTTTAGCCTTTTATTATTATTACTAGAAGCCCGGTGCACGAAATTCGTGCACTGGGGGGGTGTCCCTCAGCTCGGCCTGCACCCTCTCCAATCTGGGACCCCTCAGACGATGTCCAACTGCTGGTTTAGGCCCAATTCCTCTCACAATCTGGGACTGCTGGCTCCTAACCACTTGCCTGCCTGCCTGATTGCCCTTATCCCCTGCCAGCCTGATTGCACCCTAACTGCTCCCCTGCCAGCCTGACTGCCCTCTAACCACTCCCCTGCCGGTCTGATTGACACCTAACTGCTCCCCTGCCGGCCTGATCACTCCCAACTGCCCTTCCCTGCTGGCCTGGTCGCCTCCAACTGAGCTCCATTGCTGGACTGTTGACCCTGAATTGCCCTCCTCTGCTGGACTGTTTGCCCCCAACTGTCTTCCCCTGCAGGCCATCTTGTGGCAGCCATCTTGTGATGACATGGGCATGGCTATCTTGTGACCACATGTGGGCGGCCATCTTGTGACTATGTCAGGGCAGCCATCTTGTGATGACATGGGTGTGGCTATCTTGTGATCACAAGGGGGTGGCCATTTTGTGACACATGGGGGAAGCCATCTTGTGACCACATGGGGATGGCCATCTTGTGTATGAGGGCGTGATGGTCAATTTGCATATTACCTCTTTATTAGATAGGACTAGAGGTCCGGTGCACGGAATTTGTGCACCAGGGGGTGAGGTTCCCTCAGCCCAGCCTGCCCCTCTCTCAGTCCAGGAGCCCTCAGTGGATGTCCTACTGAGGGCCACAGTCTGGCAGCAGAGGCTCGGAGCAGTTGCCATTTGTGTGTGTGTGTGTGTGTGTGTGTGTC
>NW_005872998.1:11540-12765 GCF_000147115.1 Myotis lucifugus | reverse complement strand
CAGATGCCCCATTACTCCAAGAGCTGCAACAGAAAATACCTGGAGTATGGGCAGAGAGTAACCCCAGGATTGGCGGTCCACAGAGCCCCAATTGTGGTACAACTCTCCAGCACAGCAATTCCAGTACGGGTTAAGCAATATCCAGTAAGCCAAAAGGCCCGAAGAGGCATCACAGTCCACATAAAAAGACTGAAAAAGGCAGGAATCTTAGTCCCTTGCCACTCCCCGTGGAATACCCCATTGCTTCCTGTACAGAAACCAGGAATGGAGGACTTCAGACCTGTTCAGGACTTAAGAGAGGTCAATAAGAGGGTAGAAACTGTACATCCCATGGTGCCTAATCCATGTACCCTCCTGAGCCTGTTACCTGCACTGGGGAAAGACTGAGAAACTGAACTGGACTGAAATTGAAACTAAGGCTTTTCAAGATCTTAAACAAGCCTTAGTCAGCGCATCAACGTTAGTGCTGCCAGACCTGAGAGCCATTTCAGTTACATGTGGCAGAGGTTCAGGGAATCACAAAGGGGGTGTTAACCCAATCCCTGGGACCATGGAAAAGGCCAGTGGCATACTTATCCAAGCAGCTAGACCCTGTGACTGCAGGGTGGCCAGGGTGTTTGAGAGCAGTAGCAGCTACAGCTACATTGGTAAAGGAAGCCTCAAAACTCACCCTCGGGCAGGACTTGCAAGTAGTAGCTCCACATTCTGTGGAGGCACAGTTGCAAAGCCCACCAGAGCGCTGGCTCTAGAATACTCAGATCACCCAGTATCAGGTACTCTTGCTTGATCCCCCGCGTGTCAGTTTTCTCAAAACTACCTTGTTGCCTGATGATGACCCCGAGCAGCCCCTCATGGCTGCACTGAAACCCTGTCCTCGATCAAGAAGCTCCAGAACCTTCGAGAGGACCTGACAAACCAGTCCCTGCCAGACCCTGATGAGACCCTATATACACTGATGGAAGCAGCTTTGTGGTCAAAGGGACCAGGTTCGCAGGAGCAGCGGTCGTGACAGCTGACAAGGTAATCTGGGCGCAGGCACTGGGGCTCGGGACATCAGCTCAGAAGGCAGAGCTAATAGCCTCACCCAAGCATTACGGTGGGGGAAGGGAAAGGCAGTGACTATATACACGGACAGCCGGTATGCTTTTGCCACTGTTCACGTTCATGGGGCCTTATACCAAGAAAGAAGACTCCTAAGGTCAGGAGGGAAGGAAATAAAAAATGT
>NW_005872998.1:6518-8542 GCF_000147115.1 Myotis lucifugus | reverse complement strand
GGGTGCAGGGTGCCAGGGAGCGAGAGGACCCCCCCCTCTCGCCAAGCCCATCAATTTTTTTTTTTTTTCCCTTCTCCTTAAGCCCGCCCTCTCGGGGCCATTCGGATCCCCACTTTCCGCCCGCGCCTCTGAGCAGCACCCGCCTCCGCTGCCTCCAGATCTCCTCCTTTGCCAACAGCAGCTGGACGCGCACCGACGGCTCCGCCTGGCTGGGGGCGCTGCAGACCCACTCTTGGAGCAATGGCTCGGACATCCACTTCCTGAGGCCCTGGTCCCAGGGCACGTTAAGCGACCATCAGTGGGAGCAGCTGCAGCAAGTGTTCTGGGTGTACCGGAGAGGCTTCACCAGGGAAATCCAGGGATTCGCCAAAATGCTGCACTTGGACTGTGAGCTGAGGGATGGGTCCCTGGGCAGCTGTCCTCGGGGAGACAGCGGAGGCAGAGGCCCAGCTGGGAGACTGTGACCTCACCAGCTGGGATGTTGTCATTTCCACTCCTGCCAGGAAGGTCCCAGCCACTGACTCCCCAAAATATCCCTGGTTCCTCCTGCCCTGGGTCACCCCCTCTCATTTCCCGGAGCTTTGGGTGGTATAGCCCTCACATCCATGTCTTCTTCGGTTGTTCCCACCGTTAAACCGTTTGATCTCCTTTCGTTCCTCTCCTCAGATCCCTTTGAGGTCCAGGTGTTGGCTGGGTGTGAGGTGCACCCTGGAAGCCCCCTAAAAAGCTTCTTCCACTCAGCATTTCAAGGAAGCGATATATTGAATTTCCAGCGAACTTCTTGGGTGCCAGCCCCCGATGCCCCACATTGGGCCGAGGTGGTCAGCAAGGAGCTCAACAAGGACCAATACGTCAAGGACACAGTAGAGTGGCTCCTCAGTGACATTTGCCCCCAATTAGTGACGAGCCTCCTTGAAGCAGGACAGCAGGATCTGGAGAAGCAAGGTCAGCCTGCATGTCTCCCCCCCATCCCTCCCCATCTTTCCTCTGTGAGGCTCAATCTGGGTTCTCCATTCTAGGGTTTATATTCCTTTGCACCTTGGAAGAGAAAGGCTCAGGAGGGGATGGCTAAGGCCTGAGGGCATTATTCATTCCATAGTATTCACTGAGCAACCTTTGGGTTTGTGAGTTCAGTTAAATAAGCACTGGGGTCAAACAGGATCTTTGCTTGAGGGGGAGGATGGGAAGACAAGCAGTAAAGCAGGGTGTGAAACTTGGATATGTTACAGCTGAGCACAGGGTGGTCTAGGAGTGTAGGCAGGGGCGTTTACAGGAGACTGGGTCAGGGAGACGCTAGAACAAATGGATGAAGTGACCGGAGCCTTCGTTTCCTGCGGTGGGACTGTGGGCTGCCTGAGTCAGCCACGGGGCCGGAGCCTCTAATGCAGAGGCCCCACTCCCTTGTTGGATACAGTGAAGCCCGAGGCCTGGCTGTCCAGTGGCCCCCCTCCTGGCCCTGGCCGTCTGCTGCTGGTGTGCCACGTCTCAGGATTCTACCCAGAGCCTGTGTGGGTGAGGTGGATGCGGGGGCAGCAGGAGCAGCCCGGCGCTCAGCAAGGGGACGTCCTGCCCAATGCTGATGAGACATGGTATCTCCGAGTGACCCTGGACGTGGCGGCTGGGGAGGCAGCTGGCCTGACCTGCCGAGTGAGACACAGCAGCCTTGGAGGCCAGGACATCGTCCTCTACTGGGGGTGAGAACTAGGGCCCCGCGGGGAGGGGATGTGGTTCTGAAGCACAGAGGGCGGGACAGGGAAGGATGGGAGTGGACTGATGCAGGACAGAGGGGTTTCAGAGATGAGGCCCTGACCAGGATGGAAAAAGGGAGGGGATCCGGGTACAGGACAGAGGGGAATAAAGATCTCAACTCAAAAGCCACTGAGGCAGGACATTCCATATGCAAGAAAAGTGAGACTAAAATCCTCCCAGTTTCAGAAGTAGGCGGCACATGAAGAATCCCAGGAAGACTTATTCCTCAGGAGAGGGGATGGGAGCAGGAGAAGGCAGGGTACACAGGTAGCTGT